>NW_022681464.1:544516-669516 GCF_009764315.1 Trachypithecus francoisi | reverse complement strand
ATTTACCATTTGGAGTGGAACAGACCATTCCCCATGCAGAAGATCTGCCCTTGTCTTTCTTTCTTGACATTTAAAAACCCAGTAGGGACTGAGAATAAATATTTCTCTTAAGTAGAAGGGATAGATGTGTTAGTCAGCATCTCTCCAACTGACCCAATCATGAAAATCACCTGGTGAACTTTTTGAAAAACCCACAAATTTCCAAGCTCCATCTCAACTGTGATGGAAATAAAACCGTTTGATAACAATTAAGTATCTATCTTTAAGTTATTCTCTGTCGTCAGGGGAAAGGCTGGTCTGGAAGTTGGAATTTTTTCCCGAGCTCCTCAGGTGATTTTTATAATCAGGCCAGCTTGGGGTGCCCTGGTGTCGAGGGAAGGGCTCAGGACTGGAGAACAGAAGGTGGGAGTTTGAATCTGGGCTTTAGCTCACTCATTAGGAGGTCTTGTAGGAGCAACATAACATCTCTGAAAGGGCATCCTGTACTCCCTACCTCGCTTGCTTGTGAAACACGCATGACTCAATGTGTGTGGGAATATGGGAATACATGAGAATCGCAACAGGTTTTCCCTACAGTCAATAAGATTAGTTACTCATAGGCTACACAATTTCCCATTGACTTGTAGGATATTTTGAAAGATATTTATTTGGGTCAAATCACTTACTGTATGACAGGAGGGCTATGTTTCATGTCTGGGCTTGCTCATCTCCCCACCACTCGGCATGCGCTGCGAGAGGACATTGTTTCTTTGGGGGTTTCTTCGGTTACTGTGGCTGCTTTTACAGCCCTCTGGAGATTTGTGAAACCTGGGAGTCAACCTCACATTCCAAAGGAGCTCAGTTGCCTTTTATCTCGCACTGAGGGTGGGAGGCGAGCAGGATACTGGAATGTGGAATGAAGTGGGACCACCTGGTGGTCAGTCACGTTTATTCTACGCCAAGAAGAGAAGTTACTGGTCAGGAAATGCCTGATGTGAGGTATGTGTGTGAATATTTATTTAAATAAATATATGTATGTGAATATTTCTAACCATGACAATTATCGAAAAAAGTCAGTGTACCACAGCAGTGTACTGCAGCCATTGACAACAAGCAAATGAATGGGCATGTTTGCCCTGGTCCATGGCCCCTTGTAGGCCAGACTTAAAGTATGTTCTTTGATATCCTTAGTCAGTTCACTGAAGGTCATCCTGACCCTTTTACTTGGTGCCAGCTAATGACTTTACTCCAAAAATGTGGAAGCATGAGTTGCTGTTCTGCATCTGCCTGTTTTTCTCCCTCTCTTCTTTCTCTTATATACCCTGCTTTCCCTTTGTTAGTTGAAATCAATCTTTCGATTGATTTTCTTTATGTGCAAATAAAGCAGCTGTATAACAATTAAGTATCTGTCTTTAAGTTATTCTCTGTCGATACCCTTTTAGCTTTTCAGGATCACTTTACTATTTGGTTAGAGACCATTTGATAGTCATAGGGTCTGAGAATGAGACTGATGCTTAGCCAACCTAATTTTGCTAGTCATGTGTGATTATTTGTTGATTCGTATGATTATTATATTTGTGTATTTCTTTAATCACTAATTAATACAACAAAGAACAAATATTTTGAGTTTAGGCACTGTTCCAAATGCTAGTAATATAAACATGAATAGACTTAAACTTGCCTTTAAGGAGAGCTTTTTCTTTCCTCAACATCTTTCTTGGTTACTATATGGTTTTACTGCTTTGCTTCTGCTGCAAATAATAAAAATATGCACATTTTTTCACCCTTACGGTATGTACCCAAAACACATTCATTAATTAATTCACTCACTATTAACTAATTAACCCATTACAAAAAGTACTATGAATTCTCAGAAGAAAAATTGCTCAATTGTAGCAGATTATGTATTTATACATTTTGTTCAAAGTTGTCCATTGTGTTAAATGTATGATTTATTAAATGTTTTTTGTCCTATGCTATATATTTAGTTCATATTTAAAACATGCTTTTGAAAAATCGACTTACTTTATTGGAATTGCCCATATACTCTTCAAAAACCACAACCAACCATCACCACCACAACCATCACAAAAATCTCTGTGTTTGTCCCAGGATAAATAAGAACATTGGAATGAATTCTAATTTTTTTAAAAAAGGAAACATTATGCTTTAGTAAAATAAACTTTTACTTCCTAATTTCAAGTTGCTGACAAGCAGTAATATTTGTCACAGAAAATACTATACGCTTTCTCATGTTAAAAGTGAAACATAAGAACCAAAGGAGTTTACTAAAGATAAACAGAATGTCAATATAAACCAAACATTTCTTTCAAGTTTCTAGCCTTCCTGGCCAGAGAAACAACTTTACCCAGGGTATGAGAATTACTAAATAAAATCAACTAAAATTCTGGAAGAATAGCTTCTTGGAGATTTGGACACCTCTAAGAGATGATATCACTATTTTATTTTTATAAAGGAATGTGTTTTCTGACCTGGTAGCCTCTATCTCAGTAAATCTCTAAGAATTCTCAACAAACTAATCAGTAATAATTCAGACATATTACTCAATGGAGACTAAACTAACCTTGTGATAGATACTGTGACCACCATGTACACTTACTCTACCCAGCAAAGTTGCTTTATCTGTAACCCCCATCCCTCTGTCGTTCTTCCCCTCCTTCTCAGCTGTCTCTGTCTTCTCAGCATACCAGTTTTCTCAAGTCTCTTCCACATTAATAAAACAAATCACAGAACCCTCAATAACGTCTTTTGACTCTGTGACTCCCTCTCTAGCCCCCTTCCGTTAGTTCCACATACTTCCTTTGTGGTCAGGCTTCCAGAGTATGTCATTTACACTCTAGGTTCATTTTTCTGTGATTAGCCCATCCCATTACATTTTGGTTTTGCTCCATCACACAATTAAAATTGCTCATTGGAGTCCTTTCCACCTCCCATTTGGCATTTTCAGTAATTATCTTAGTTTATTTCCTGGGGTATTTGACATTGTTTCCAATGCCCTCACCCCCCAGACGCCTTTATCTTTCTTGGCTACTTGAACAACACTTTCTCTGGGTTTTCTTCCTGCTTTTTTCTTTGGTTCCTGCCCCTTAAGTTTCCTGTAGCATATTTTAAATCTGCCTGCCTCTGAAAAATGTAAGAGTTTCACTTTCAAAGACTAGAGAGAAAAGGTGACTTTATAGTGGAGAACTTGACAAACACTACCTTACCTTTAAGGCTAATATCCCCAATGATGTCATATGGTTATCATATCCCTGGAACACTGTGAGGAGAAAGAGTGCTTTACCTCTGTGGAATATTCTTTCCAAAAACCCATAACCCCATCTAATGGTGAGAAAAATACATGAGGCAAACCCAAATTAGGAACATTCTACGAAAGACCTGGCTAGTACCCTTCAAAGTTGTTAAGATAATTTTTTTTTTAAAGGAAGATTGAGAAAATGTCAGAAACAAAAGAAGACTAAAGGGACATGTTAACTCAATGGAGTGTGGTATCCTGAAATTGAGCTTCGAACAGAAAAAAAATGTTAATGGAAAACTGGCGAAATCCAAAAAATAGTTTAGTTAATAGTAGTGCACTAATTTTGGTTTCTTAACTTGGCAAATGTACCACAGTAATGTGAGATGGTAACATTAAGGGAAATCGATATTGGGCAAAGGGTATATTTGAAAATCTTTCTACTATCTTTACACATTTTTGGCAAATCTAAAATTATTTTTAAATCAAAGGTTTATTTTTTTAAAAAATGTAAGAATCTTAGGCTCCTATTACATTTTGATTGTGTATTTACATGTTCATTATTTAGATACTGAAGCCTACAATAGGGTTATTTAAGGCTATTGGTAGCAGAAAGGCTAATCTGAGACAAATACTTGGGGAAGCATTTCATGGGCTGGGGAGACTAAGAACAATATATACTCAAAGCCAGAGGCAAAATGGGGTGTTAGAAGCTCAGAGTCATTCAGAGTCAGAGTGTGAACCAAAACGGAGAAATAAATACAAAGGGATAAAAGCAATTGCTAGGAAAGTCCTTGGGAATATTTTAGCTAGTATGACAGTAGGACTATCCTTTAAACATACTGTTACCTACTAGTTGAAATCTGTTTGACTGACTTAAAGCATCAGAAGTAGATGATGGCTTTTAGTTTATGCAGCATACTTTGCATATGTTATGAGTTCCTTTGTATATCCTTGCAGCAACTTTGTGAGGTACTATTATGTAGTATTTCTGCTTTGTAGATGAGCACACTGAGGTAAAGCAGCTAGCATAGAGCAACATGCCAAGAGACAGATTCTTGGCTCAAAACACTGCTAGTATCAGCTATGTTTTTTGTTATTGAATTTCTTTCTTTCTTTCTTTCTTTTTTTTTTTTTTTTTTTTTGAGACGGGGTCTCACCCTGTCACCCAGGCTGGAGTGTAGCAGCGCCATCTCAGCAATCTTGGCTCACTGCAACCTCCGCCTCCTGGGTTCAAGCAATTCTCATGCCTTAGCCTCCAAGTAGCTGGGATTACAGGCACCTGCCACTATGCAAATTTCTGTATTTTTAGTAGTGGGGGGGGTTTCACCATCTTGGCCAGGCTGGTCTTGAACTCCTGACTTCAGGTGATCCACCCACCTCGGCCTCCCAACGTGCTGGGATTACAGGTGTGAGCCCCTGCGCCCAGCCATTGTGGAATTTCTTAAAAATTAAAAACGAACCTTCTTCAATTCATATAAAGGACATTTATCCTTCCACTCTTTGAAGTATTGTGATGTCTCTTCATCTTTAAGGTTTCTTTGTTTAAGCTCACAGGTTTGGCTAAACCAAGACATATGACAAAAAGCGCTGCTGGATTCCAGGTCTTAATTTGCACTTTTGTGATGGAGTACTGGGTAGGACTTGACTGAGCTGATCAATTGCTTAAGATATCTGGAAGAACTACAGGAAATACAGAGTGGTAGAAGTCCATTTTCATGTAGCCTCATGCTTTTTGGCGACATTCTTGTATTTCTCGCCTTCCTTAGGACATTCTGATAGGTTTTTTGTTGTTGGTTAAATCTCTCAGAGTAACAACTTTTATTTAAGAAATGTTCAACACAAGCTTAAAAGCAAAAATGCAACAAAAAGATCTTGTTTGTTCTTGTTGGAATGTTCCTTGAAAATTTCAAATAGTCCAAATGACCAAGTTTCTTTATATTCTTTAGACTTACCAGCTTCTCCAGGTAATATATTTATTTCTTCATAAACAAGGCATGGTTTAGAAGATTAGTTTGGGCTTCCTAAATTCATTATAATCTTTTTTCTAAGAGGTTTTAGCATTTTTATAATTAAGTTAACTTCAACATAACCTAAATTCTACAATGTAAACCCATGCGAAGTTTTCTCTCCTGGACTTAAGAAACATCATTTGGGATGACTTTTACTGCTTCAGGTATTTTTGATCACCTGCATGTTAAATGGAAGACAGTGGTTTCTGTTCACACACCAACTGGAAAAACAAAACATAGAAAAAATGATTAAAAAAACAGCATAGGTTACATAGGTTACAGATAGCCATAGCAAGAACTACAGAAATTTAGAGGAGAAAGTGTGCCTTAGGAGTAGTCAAGAGAAATTTAGTAAGAAAAAAGAAAACAAAACAGCGAGGTAAGTAGAGACTTAAAGACTGAAGGGTCTGGAAAACAGCATTAAGTGAGGATTGATTTAGTGGACTGGAGGAAGAACTAAACTCCATACTGACTATATTAGTCTGTTTTCACACTGCTATAAAGAAATACCTGAGACTGGGTAATTTATAAAGGAAAGAAGTTTAATTGGCTGACAGCTCCACATAGCTGGAGAAGCCTTAGGAAAAACTTACAATCATGGCAGAAGGCAAAGAAGAAGCAAGTACCTTCTTCACAAGGCAGTAGGAAAGCGAGAACAGGAAAAACTGCCACTTAAATAAAACCATCAGATCTTGTAAGAACTCACAGTCACAAGGACAGCATGGGGCAAAACCGCTCCATGATCCAATCACCTCCCACCATATCCCTCCCTCAACACCTGGGGATTACATTTTGAGATAAAATTTGGGGGACACAGAGCCAAACCATATCACTGATAGAGAGCAAGAATAAAATGATGTCTCTCTCAGGAAGAATCATTCTTTAAGAAATTGTTCCTGTGAGGACAGTGACAGATAAGAGAGCATACATTTGAAATTGTGGGAGAATTTGTATGTTAGGATGTCTGTGACCCCTGTGTCAGAGACCCTTTCAGATCTCTGTGGCTTCTTCCTCAGCCATTAAGTGGATAAATAGCAACATTCTTGTCTGTCATTTATCATCTCTTACCGCAAAGCTTCAGGATCTTGCTCATAAGGCACAGGAAAAGCCTTCTTACATTATGCAAGACCCAGACAGACAGACTACCAGGAAAGATGTTCTTTTCAGTGTGCAATGAGGCCTTTGCCCTTCTAAGTGTGATTTACACAAGTGCGAGGAAATTGTTCTCTGAACCAGTAAATGAAGAGGGGATTATAATAATATCTATTCCTCTTTTATTTCTTTGTTCTCATTGAAGGATTATACTGCTTTACAAAACTGATGTAATTTTCATAAGATATAAAATGATCTATGAAACTCACAGAGACCAAAAAGTATCTGATTTGTATTCAAGCTCTGAATGAAAGCTCTTCTTTTACAAGTGACAATATAAACAAAAACTCTAGTTCTTCTGGCATTTATTGCTTGTAATTATCCAGGAATTCAAAGTCCCTTTTGAGAATAATAGCATTTTGGTGTTTGATGTTATTTCATTTTGAAGAATTCAAAGGCTTTTATGTTTCACAAGTTTTTTTAAAAATAAATGTGTTATTAGAATTTTCATATTTTATTTGATAATGTACATTAGAATTTCATAAAATGTACAATTTTAAAAATCTCTAATTATTTAACTAATGGTCTTGAAAGATAAACTTGACTTCCTATCATTAAGTGAGGTGGATAGATACGTTGCCGTGCCTCCAATTCAAATTAATTGAGTAGTTCTAGATTTTATGATTTTAGACCAGTTAGATATGAGAACTCCCTAGGTATTGGGTACTGGCAACAAAAAGGTAATAAGAGCATACATATCATTATGAATCAAGACATTTTGGAGGTAAATTTTCAGATAACCAGCTTAAGCCTTTCTGAAGAGAAATTAAGTATTGGATGCCTTTAACGAGAGCTCCAGATCTCAGAACACTTCATGCATTATTTTACAAAATATTCAAGTTAATTCTCTGAGTTTTTCTTAAAGGGAATCCGTGTAGATTGAGGTACATGAAATGAAAGAACCATTGAAAAGTTTGTAGTTTTCGAATAAGCATAAAATAAAAATATGAGTCAATGTATTTTTCCAAGATTTAAAATTAATTTTCGTAAAATTTTTCAGAGTGCCCAAGTAAAGAGGAGAAAAAACTTCTGGTTTTTGAACTATCTGAAATTCAACTGGAATGAAAACATTTCAGGTTTAATGCAATCAAACCCTGGCACAGTTCTTTGCCTAAGTAAAATGGGAAATATTAATAAACATAAAATTAGAGAACAATTATTTAAACTACCCCTGAGTGAGCCATAGTTATTTTATTTAATAGAAAATTTTTGACTTCTTTCTTTTATCTTTTGCCGAAGGAATGCCAAAACTATTTGGGGATGTTTATTGAAGTAACGAGAAATAAGCAAAAAGGGATAAGAAAATAGGGAGACAAAGAAAAATATCTGATCTTCAATGTGCAAGTCTGTTAGGAAAATTACATTTTTCATTTTGCCAAATGTTTGTTGAGGTTCAAGTAAGTAGCAGGATAGAAGTTTTTTCTTGCAAAGAATTGGCATTCACATCTCTTTTGGGGGGGGTTATTTATTTATTTATTTATTTATTATACTTTAAGTTCTAGGGTACATGTGCATAACGTGCAGGTTTGTTACATATGTATACTTGTGCCATGTTGGTGTGCTGCACCCATCAACTCGTCAGTACCTATCAATTCATCATTTATATCATGTATAATTCCCAATGCAATCCCTCCCCCCTTCCCCCTCCATATGATAGGCCCCAGTGTGTGATGTTCCCCTTCCCGAGTCCAAGTGATCTCATTGTTCAGTTCCCACCTATGAGTGAGAACATGCGGTGTTTGGTTTTCTGTTCTTGTGATAGTTTGCTAAGAATGATGGTTTCCAGCTGCATCCATGGCCCTACAAAGGACGCAAACTCATCCTTTTTGATGGCTGCATAGTATTCCATGGTGTATATGTGCCACATTTTCTTAATCCAGTCTGTCACAGATGGACATTTGGGTTGATTCCAAATCTTTGCTATTGTGAATAGTGCCACAATAAACATACATGTACATGTGTCTTTGTAGTAGAATAATTTATAATCCTTTGGGTATATACCCAGTAGTGGGATGGCTGGGTCATATGGTACATCTAGTTCTAGATCCTTGAGGAATTGCCATGCTGTTTTCCATAATGGTTGAACTAGTTTACAATCCCACCAACAGTGTAAAAGTGTTCCTATTTCTCCACATCCTCTCCAACATCTGTTGTTTCCTGACTTTTTAATGATTTATGTTCTCACTGGTGTGAGATGGTATCTCATTGTGGTTTTGATTTGCATTTCTCTGATGGCGAGTGATGATGAGCATTTTTTCATGTGTCTGTTGGCTGTATGAATGTCTTCTTTTGAGAAATGTCTGTTCATATCCTTTGCCCACTTTTTGATGGGGTTGTTTGTTTTTTTCTTGTATATTTGTTTGAGTTCTTTGTAGATTCTGGATATTAGCCCTTTGTCAGATGAGTAGGTTGCAAAAATTTTCTCCCATTCTGTAGGTTGCCTGTTCACTCTGATGGTAGTTTCTTTTGCTGTGCAGAAGCTCTTTAGTTTAATGAGATCCCATTTGTCAATTTTGGCTTTTGCTGCTGTTGCTTTTGGTGTTTTAGACATGAAGTCCTTGCCCATGCCTATGTCCTGAATGGTACTACCTAGATTTTCTTCTAGGGTTTTTATGGTATTAGGTCGAACATTTAAGTCTCTAATCCACCTTGAATTAATCTTCGTATAAGGAGTAAGGAAAGGATCCAGTTTCAGCGTTCTACTTACGGCTAGCCAATTTTCCCAGCACCATTTATGAAATAGGGAATCCTTTCCCCATTTCTTGTTTCTCTCAGGTTTGTCAAAGATCAGATGGCTCTAGATGTGTGGTATTCTTTCTCAGGACTCTGTTCTGTTCCATTGGTCTATATCTCTGTTTTGGTACCAGTACCATGCTGTTTTGGTTACTGTAGCCTTGTAGTATAGTTTGAAGTCAGGTAGCGTGATGCCTCCAGCTTTGTCTTTTTGACTTAGGATTGTCTTGGCAATGCGGGCTCTTTTTTGGTTCCATATGAACTTTAATGCAGTTTTTTCCAATTCTGTGAAGAAAGTCATTGGTAGCTTGATGGGGATGGCATTGAATCTATAAATAACCTTGGGCAGTATGGCCATTTTCACGATATTGATTCTTCCTATCCATGAGCATGGTATGTTCTTCCATTTGTTTGTGTCCTCTTTGATTTCACTGAGCAGTGGTTTGTAGTTCTCCTTGAAGAGGTCCTTGACATCCCTTGTAAGTTGGATTCCTAGGTATTTTATTCTCTTTGAAGCAATTGTGAATGGAAGTTCATTCATGATTTGGCTTATAAACACCTCTACGCAAATCAACTAGATAATCTAGAAGAAATGGATAATTTTCTGGACACTTACACTCTCCCAAGACTAAACCAGGAAGAAGTTGAATCCCTGAATAGACCAATAGCAGGCTCTGAAATTGAGGCAACAATTAATAGCCTACCCACAAAAAAAGTCCAGGACCAGATGGATTCACAGCTGAATTCTACCAGAGGTACAAGGAGGAGCTGGTACCATTCCTTCTGAAACTATTCCAATCAATAGAAAAAGAGGGAATCCTCCCTAACTCATTTTATGAGGCCAACATCATCCTGATACCAAAGCCTAGCAGAGACACAACAAAAAAAGAGAATTTTAGACCAATATCCCTGATGAATATCGATGCAAAAATCCTCAATAAAATAATGGCAAACCGGATTCAGCAGCACATCAAAAAGCTTATCCACCATGATCAAGTGGGCTTCATCCCTGGGATGCAAGGCTGGTTCAGCATTTGCAAATCAATAAACGTAATCCAGCATATAAACAGAACCAAAGACAAGAATCACATGATTATCTCAATAGATGCAGAAAAGGCTTTTGACAAAATTCAACAGCCCTTCCTGCTAAAAACGCTCAATAAATTCGGTATTGATGGAACGTACCTCAAAATAATAAGAGCTATTTATGACAAACCCACAGCTAATATCATACTGAATGGGCAAAAACTGGAAAAATTCCCTTTGAAAACTGGCACAAGACAGGGATGCCCTCTCTCACCACTCCTATTCAACATAGTGTTGGAAGTTCTGGCCAGGGCAATCAGGCAAGAGAAAGAAATCAAGGGTATTCAGTTAGGAAAAGAAGAAGTCAAATTGTCCCTGTTTGCAGATGACATGATTGTATATTTAGAAAACCCCATTGTCTCAGCCCCAAATCTCCTTAAGCTGATAAGCAACTTCAGCAAAGTCTCAGGATACAAAATTAATGTGCAAAAATCACAAGCATTCTTATACACCAGTAACAGGCATTCACATCTTACAAAAATTAAAATGTTGAAGTCCCATTATAGATTTTCTTTCATAGTGCATTTTTCCTTTGTAGTGCTTAGTACAGCTTATTAAACATTTATTTGTGTGTGCTTTTGCTAAGCTCTGGGTTCCCTGAGGGAAAGACTAGAAAAGATCTCTGGTCCTTTGCTTACTTTCTATGACTTAGCACAATGGCTGACACCTAATGGAACACAGTAAAGAGTCATTGCATGAATGAATGATGCAAATGAAATGAAAAACTGAACCCACAGGGAAACTAAGAGGACATTTGATTATTTTAGTCATTATGAGAGGCCGATTTTGTGGGAACAAGTGGAGTACATATATGAGAACAAAGAGAAGCTCTTTATTCAGAGCTTGCAAAAGCATCAGCCACTATCATTTGCATTTGTCACAGAGAAAGGAGCATGCAGAGGAGTGGGAAATCTTTATAGTGAATAAAAGGGAAGGCTTCAGGTGTGCCCAGTTGGAGGTGTGAACATGAGGCAGCTGTAGGGGTTACCTAGAAGCAGCTTCTCTTCTCTAGTTGGTTTAGGGAGTATATTTGGCTTTCTCCACTTGGTCCTGAGTTGGGAGAGAGGGCAAAAATTATGAAAACTGACAGTCATTGACGAAGTCCTGACCAGTCTAGGGCTATTGTTGCCGATGTTGTGTTTTGACTTCTCTGGCTGATTGCTTGCTGCCAGAAGTTATGGGTCAGGGTTCTACTGTCATTTATGGTCTGGCCATTGTCCATTTGTATAGTCAATTTCTGTTTAGTGATTTAGGGCCTCATGTGATTTTTCCCCACAAATTTTATCTCCAGTACCATATAAAGGTGGGTACATGATAAATATGTGTGGGATGGTGAAGAATGGGAAGAGAAAAGGGCTGAAGTCCTCCTTCTGTCTGCTGTAGAGACTGTACCATCTAGTGAAATAGCCACTAGCCAAATGTAGCTGGAAATGTCACCAGTCTGAATTGATATATAGTGCAAGTATAAAACACATACCTAATGTCCAGGATTTGAAATGAATGAGATAATGTAAAATATCCCATCAGTAATTTAAAAAGAGATTTTCTACATGTTGAAATAATATTTTGGACATATTGGGATAAATAAATACATCATTAAAATTAATTTCACTGTTTATTTTTACATTAAAACTGTGGTTACTAGGAAATCTAAGATTATATATGTGGTTGGATTATATTTCTACTAGACAGGGTTGACCCAAGGTGAGCTTTTTGTGTATAAGTTTCCTCTTCAGTGAAATAAGACAAATACATTGTATGATTTGTTCCTTCTTCATTGCTTCAACGTGAGTATTTAAAATGGCTGGAAACAAATTTGTGCATTAGTTTATTCATTCATCAGAGTATTTTTTGAAGTTACTGTGTGCCAAACAATAAGCTAGCAGTTACTCACTCTTGTATAGTTCCCAATCATTGCATTTGGCAACTTGGGGAGACAGAAAATTTAAATGGTGATTTGCTTAATAGGTGTAGGAAACTACTTAAGTCCAAGAAAATTTCACGAGCAAACACTCATGCAGCCTAATGCTCACAATTATATATCAATAATGTTATAATTAACTTTTCTAAAAAATAAAACCAGCACCAAAAATATCTAAAAATTCACTGCAGGAAGATCTTTGTTTACACATTTTCATGAACCAAGACCTATTTCAGCTGTGATTTTTTCCCCACTTGTAAAAGCTGTCTGACCTTGGTAAGCCCCAGAACCCTATGGGAATCACAATCCCCTCCCCCATAAACTGGGTCTATCTCATGAAATTGCTCTGAGGCTCAAACGTGATAATGTCTGTGAAAAACCAATATAAATATGAAGGCTAATTATGGTTATTATTAGAAACAATTATGGTCATTAGGTTAAAATGAGGGTACTGGGAAAAAGAGCAGTTTGGTGATAGTTTGCTAAGAATGATGGTTTCCAGCTGCATCCATGTCCCTACAAAGGACGCAAACTCATCCATTTTTATGGCTGCATAGTATTCCATGGTGTATATGTGCCACATTTTCTTAATCCAGTCTGTACCCTAGAACTTAAAGTATAATTAAAAAAAAAAAAAAAAAAAAAAAAGAAAAAAAAAAAGAGCAGTTTGGTGACCCACAGAATAAATTTTAGCTTGTTTAGATTCCCATAGAACTAGAAGAAGCTAAATAAAGAAGCCTAAAAATGCAAAGCATAATACATGATAAAAATCTAACCCTTCGCATACTTCTAAATCATTTTTTTAAACTGCCTTCATCATCGAAGCGAACTAATGTATGACAGAAAGCTCCCAGGAAGAAATTGCTTCAGGGCTGCATTTTTGATTATTCTTTATTCTTTACAGGAATCAACATGAAAAAAGAAAATCATTGCTCCGTATGAACTCTGGTGGCCTTTTGACAAATTTTGGCTCTTTCTCCTCACCTAGCCAGATTAAGATAACATCTCCAGCTGTAACACTGGATTACAAAAAGGTAGATGCAAATGACTAGTCCAGGGCTGTATGAAAAAGATAACCTCCTTCCAGGCCTCCATAGTTCAGTATGGTAGCCGCAAGTTATGAGTGGCTGTTGCACACTTGATATGTGGTTAGTCTGCACTGTGATGTGTAGTAAGTCTAAAGTACACACCAAATTTTAAAGACTTAGCATGAAATAAAGGAACACAAAATATTTCACTATTTTTAAATAATGATTACACATTGAACTAATAATATTTTGGATGCACTGAGTTAGTAAAATATATTATTAAAATTAATTTCACCTTTATTTCTACTTTTAGGAATGTAGCTACTAGAAAATTTAAAATTACATATGTGCTTTGCATTTGTGGCTCACATGGTATTCCATTGACTAGAGCTCCCCAAGATCTTTCCTAGTGTGTTTTAAAGGTGCAAGTCCTTGCCTTGATGGATTTTTGGATTTATCCATTTGGCAGCTAACTAAGATGCCAAAACAGGTATCAAGGTTGGTTACCTGGAAAATAAGAAGCCAATCATTCTTTCCTCCTGTTCTAATATGTTTTCTTCATTCTTTCCCCTACCCTTGGTTGGAGAGAAGACAAACTTTGATTTAAAATGACTTGAGCAAAATTCTCATAAAAATTCCTTCAGTTAATGAATAGATGGCAACTATAAGATGAGTTTTCTTTGCAGGTCAGCGGCTTTCTGTTTAGTTTGAGGTCACCTGCCTCTGTTCATGTGTACAATAGGCATGATTTATTAGTACTTTTCAGGGACTCATTTTCTCTTTCACTAGACATTTCATTTAAGTACCTTGTCTGACTGCAAATTTGTACCAAGAAGGAAGTCCCATGACAAAAACCAGTTTAAACACCCTTTTCTTGCCTGTGTGCCCCCTAGCCCTTATGAGGAAAAAAGAAAGTCAAAGAGAAGCAGAGATTTATGGGATCACATTTAAAAGTCAACAGAAAGAAGAAAGATGTTCAAGATGATTTAGAATTTCTGTAAGTGAAATTCTTTATTTTCAAGGTTTTGTACTCACAACATGCCTGGAATGGCAGTAGGCACTGGTCATGCAGGCAAAAATCCCTTCCCTCATTCAACTTATGTTGTCATATGAAGAGACGGGTGATAAACAAAGTGTTAAAGCATAATTTTCAAGAAGGTTTTATAATGATTCTCTTGCAAATATAAAATGGATACATATCAAATAATATCAAAGACTATATTCAACTCGTTAATTAACAAGGGAACAAGTAAGATTTAAAAACAGGTTTAAATATCTTTGGAGAAGTTAGGTATTTGCAGTTAATGTTAGGATAAATTTGTTGGGTTAGACATAAAATTAGTTAATGACCAACAGGGACATAAATCATAACCATAAACCATAAACCGGTAAGCCAACTGTTAATCATGTGTATTCTCTTCATCTTTCTGTATGCTTATGTGAAAATTTGTAACCATATACACAGTTTTAAAATGGAATCATATTCTAGATTTTAAGCAGAGCAATAATGTTCAGCTTTTACTTAGTACTTTATGGATATCTTTCCAGGGCCACATGGAGGGCTGGACAGAGTGAACACATCTCTCAGTCAGTGGGGAGTTTGTGCCATCTCCTACCAGCTCAAAGGAGCCGACTGTTAACATGTCCTTCCAAGTCTGCATTCAGTGACATCATGTTGGTAACTCGAAACTGGCCATTGTGGGAATATTTATTTATACTCTGGAAATTGTCCTATGCTGTAAAGCAGGCCCCCTCTCTCCAGAGCTGGTCATTAAGCACTTACCATCACACCTGGCCAAGACAGCCTCACAGTCCCCTCAGCTTAACTAAACTGTAGATAGTCTTCCTGACTATAGGCCCCTCTTGGATTCTTAGGGCATTTACTTTAGAAAAATTTCTGTTGAAAATTCTTTCTCTGCCCCTTTGAAATATTCTGTCAGGGTCTTGCTAGTTACACAACCCAGGACTGTTTTTCTCAAGGATCTGGGAACCATCCATTTTAGATGTAATCATCAAGGAAAACAGTGCCCTTGTCTCCAAGTCTCTGTGGTAGAGTTGGAACCTAACTCGAATAAGCACCAATTAGCAAGTACAGATGGCTTCATCACATTGACCAACCTCCCTTCTAATGTCTTGCAGTGCCTTTTCCCTGGCTCAGCTCAATGCTTAAAATCTGTCGTTCCTTTTGTTTCAGTTGAGTTAAATTGAATCTGTCTCTACTACTGTTATAGTCTTGAATAAAGTGTTCCCTGATTGTTTTAACTGGTACAAATTTTCTTTGACATACCACTGTCTATAATCCATATGCCTTAAGGGTGATACAATGTTCCCAGCCTCATAGGATCTTAGATGCTATGTGCTATAGCATCTAAATAATGGTAGATTACCATTGCTTCTACTCACAGGACAAAAGACAAGTATCATGAAAACCATGACCAGACAGACTCCTTGTAGGAAAGGGGTCAGGCCAGTGTCAGGTAGGTCTATAAAATCTCTCTAAACAGAGGGCTAACGACCCCAGAGTCCTGTTCTAGTGGACTTGCGGGAATGCTTGAAAAACCAAGCAGTAGAGTCAATGCAGATTTAAAGGTGTGTGTGATCAAATTTGGGGGGCCTTGGGGAGGCTGTTCTTTGGTGAATAGAACCTGTGTTGAAGAGATTTATTGAGATATGTGACTGAATGAAGGATGGTGGAGATGGCATCAGTTAAATAAGTAGCATATAACTTAGCAGGACATTTGGAATACCATAAATGGATATCAAACTCATCAAGAAATAACTGCAGGCTGGACGCAGTGGCTCAGGCCTGTAATTCCAGTACTTTGGGAGGTCCAGGCAGGCGAATCACAAGGTCAAGAGATTGAGACCATCCTGGCCAACATGGTGAAACCCTGTCTCTGCTAAAAATACAAAAAATTAGCTGGGTGTGGTGGTGTGCATCTGTAGTCCCAGCTACTCCGGAGGCGGAGGCAGGAGAATCACTTGAACCCAGAGGCAGAGGTTGCAGTGAGCCGAGATTGCACCACTGCACTTCAGCCTGGCGACAGAGCAAGACTCCATCTGAAAGTCTCAAAAAAAAAAAGAAAAGAAAAATAAATAACTGTAATATATTCAAGCAGTATGAATGACACATAACCTATTCAACCAGTCCCTTCTTGATTGGCATTCAGGGGTGGTTTAAAGTTCTTGGAATTGCAACTTTGCAACAAACATCTTTGTATAGATATTCTTGTGTCATAGTGCCTTTATTTCTGCAAGAGAGATTCTTAAAAGAGAGAAGACGAAATCAAAGGACAAAAAATTAAAAAGATATTTTAAATTTCAATAGTTATTGAAATAGTAGATTGCATTCTAAAAATAATATTTTGTAAACCTACCAGCAAAATGTAAGTGTTCATTCAGCAGTGTATACAACTTCTGTTTCTGTGCATATTCTTGAACACTGGATGATACTGCTTTCTTAAAACCTTTGCCAATATATTGGGGGAAAATTATATTTTCTTGGATTATGAATTTGCATCAGTACTACCACTGGATCAGTGATAACAAGTGAAGTTGAATGTATTTTTAGTTTAGATTTTTTTCTTGTGAGACTTGTCTTTCATATCCATTGCCCATTTTTCTATTGGCTTGTGCCTTTTCCTTATCAACTTGAAGACATGATTTTTATGGTATGTTTCATAGTATATTTTCTATTTTTATAGATAACATTATATTTTGTATTTGTCTGTTATATGGGGCAGTCTTTTCTGAGTTCATCATTTATCTTTTGACTTTATTTATGGTCCAATTTTTATGTATGTGCAAATGTGTGTCTCTTTTCATTTGACTTCTGGGTGTTTTATCTCATTTGTGAAAGTCTCCTCCTCATCTCAAATTTATCAATATATTTTTTAATGCCTCGTGATATTTTTAAATTTTTAATATTTAAACCTTTAACTCTTTAGCATTTATTTTTTGTTTTAAAGCCAAATAGCTTCAAACAGAACATAAAACTTCCTTTTAGGGCAGGGATTTATTACTTTGAAAAGGCACATTTAAGCATTTTTAATAATTATTAAATTAATATGTGTTCATTGTGGCACTTTTGGAAAATATGTACAAATGCTGTGGGAAGTATGCCCGTGACTTTTAGCATTAACTAACAGCACGTACTTAATGCTATTTAGTTAGTTAGCTAACTCACTAATAACATTTTGATGCATCCCTTTACTCTTGGTGCATGCTACCATGTATGTTGAAAAGTGAGGTCACACTGCATAAGTAGTTTTGTATCCTACTTTTTAATGTAATATTTGTAGGTGTATCACAAAAGAATATCTGGAAATACGGGTGTGTTACATCCTGTTATTTGAACATACCATATTTGATATCAGCTTTGGTTCAAATGCTTTCAGTTGCCAACCACAGAAAACCCAAATATAAATGACCTAAACAATAAAGGCAATTACTCTTTTCCATAACAAAAAATTCCAACAATGCTACTGTAAATGCCAATTTGCAAACTATTTGATACCAGCCAGTGATAAGCTAAGTAGCCTGCTCCATAATGGAAAGCAAAAAAACACCCTTAGTTTAGTAGATAAGTAAACACTCTTTGGTAAACTTTTTTCTTTGGTAGCAAGACTTCCTCAGTGAAGGAAATGGTACACTGCTTTTTGCCTAGCATATGATATCTCGTTGAGGCCTATTAAAGTTCACAACAGCTACTATTACACGGATTCCACTTTGAGAAGCACAGGTCTGGAAAAAGGTCTGGTAGTTGCAAGCTTTCTAGATCCTGCGGCTCCACACCATCCGTTACTTAGATTCTTGAATCTTTTTGCATTGCCATTTTCAGCCTGTTGGCTTGTACCCTTAGACAGGTTTCTCTCAAACTCTCAAGCTGACTTTAGCATATGCAGATGGAAAATTCCAGAGGCAAAAAGAAAGCATCTTTTGTGTTATTTTTTAAGAGCAAGAAGTATATCAAGCAAACACACTCTCAGGTTTCATTGACCAAAATTGCATCACATGCCTGTGCCTAAACCTATCACCGACAAGGAAAGTGGTATTACATCAGTTATAATTCACCCCTCAGGGTAGAGAAATTCTGTCTCCCTGCAAGCACATGACCACCGAACTGCTCTAATATTTGCTAATAGTTAATAAATGATGGGGCTTCTGCACATGGGGAATAATACTACCTGCCTTAAAGGGTTACTGTAGAAAACCCAATGGAATAATGTATGTAGAGCAGTTAGCAGAGTCTGGCTTTTAATACATGCTCCATAAATGTTAGCTATTGATTTCATTAGTGTTATTTTTAATTGTGCTTTTTTATTGTAATTTTGCTTGGAAAATTCTTCCTTTTCTACCACAAAAGTAGACAGTTATTCAGCAATATTTTCCTGTTTCTTGTGTGTTTTGAAATTTTTGATTGTGATTTTATACTTAGTGAGGTTCACTCTGTGGAAGCCCTGAGAAGCCTAGGTTGAGAATGGCTTTCCCAAAGAGGACCAGGATTTGCCTCTTCTACATGCCCTAGGGTACAATCACCTGGGAAATATGAGGTAATGCCCCTACTTGGGGTGGCTGGTCCCATTGAGGGAGTGTACATTCTAGTTCTGCACTTGAATGAGAGCTAGTCTCTGAGGGTATAGCTGATGGAGGGTTCCCACATTTGTGGGAATCTCAATCTCATATCGTCACCTCATGCCTTGACCCTGATCCTGCTGAGGCTATTAAAACCCCAAATAGTGTTTCATGGAAGATATGACTTCAGTCCCTGATTTCTACTATGATGAAGGGTCCTCCCCATTCCCTCTATTACCTCATAGTTTTGTAGTGGGAGAGCTTTTGTGAGATACATAATCATTTATGCTGGCACAAATGGGTGCTATCCATCTATTGTATAGGCCTAATACTTCTTTCAGTAATTTCCTTCTTTACAACTTTGCAATTTATCTGATATATTTTAGCATATGGTATGAGGTAATAATTTCATTTGATGCATTTTTTCCAAACAGTTATCTGTTGAAGTAGAACCACTTATCATTTCTGATATGTCATATGCTCAACTATATTCTGTTAAGCCTACCCCTGAATTTCATTCTGCTCTATTTACCTACTGCTATATTTGACAGCAAGTAACACACTTAAAATATTTTCTAAATTGTGGCTTGATAATATTTTTACTATCTATTAATGAATTTTTTTCAAAACTTTGCTTTTCTTACTCATTTATTCCTCCAGGTATATTTTAGACTTTATTCAGAATTATATATTAAAACATAAATTAATTTCAAAATAATTGATATCTTTATAATATTTACTCCAGAATTATGTTAGGACTGTATTTATTCAAGCTTATTTAAGCTAAGTAATTAATCTAGAGATAATTTTTTTAGATCACTTAACTCAAGTAACCAGAGTGGTAGAGAAATTTTGGAAGGATATAGAATGGTAATAACCACCTTATGGGTGTGAGGTGATGTCTTTTTTTTTGACTTGCATTTCTTTCATAATTAACGATGTTGAGCACATTTTCATATGTCTGTTAGCCATTTGTATGTCTTATTTTCAGAAATGTCTATTCAAGTACTTTGCCCAGTTTTTAAATCAAGTTTGTTTTTGCTATAGACTTGTATGAGTTTCTTATATATTTTGGGTATTAACCCTTTATCAGAATAGGGTTTGCAAACATATTTTTTCCCATGCTGTAGGGTTTCTTTTCATTTTGTCATTTCTTTTGCTGTGCAGAAGCTTTTAATCTGAAGTAGTCGAAGTAGTCCCAGTTGTTTGTTTTTGCTTTTGTTGCCTGTGCTTTTGGTGTCATATCCAAAAAATCATTGCCAAGCACAGTGTAAAGGAGTTTTTCTCCTGTTTTTTTTTTTTTTTTTTTCTAGGAGTTTTATGGTTTCAGATCTTACAGTGAAGTCCTTATCCCATTTCAAGTTAATTTTTGTATGTGGTGTAAAACAAGGGTCCAAAAACAGTTTTACAATTTTCTCAAAAAATTAAAAATAGAACTGTCATACCATCCAGCAATCCCACTGCTGAGTATATATCTAAAGGCTTTGACATAAGTATCTTGAAGAGATATTGGTGTCCCCATGTTCACTGCAGCATTATTCATGGTAACCAAGATATGGTGACAACCTAAGTGTCTCTCTCTCTCTCTCTGGCTTAGTCCGTTTGTGCTGCTATAACAAAATGCCAGATACTGAATAATTTATAAAGAACAGAAATGTATTTTTCACAGTTCTGGAGGCTGAGAAGTTCAAGATCAAGGCACTGATGATTTTAGTGTCTTACAAGGGTCCTATTTGCTGCTTCCAAGATGACACCTTGTTGCTGCCTTCTCCAAAGGGAACAAAGGATGTGTCCTTACATGGTGGAAGGCTGAAGGGCAAAGGGCCTAAATAGTTCCCTTCAGTCCTTTTACAAGACATTGACCCACTTATGAGGGCAGAGCCCTCTTGACTTAATTACTTGCCAAAAGGCCTTACCTCTTAATGCCACCAAAATGGGGATTAAGTCTGAACATGAATTTTGGTGGGGACATATTCAAAGCGTAGACAGAGAGACAGACAGACACACAAAATATTATTCAACCATAAAAGGAAGGAAAATCTGCCATTTGCAAAAACATGGATGAACCTAGAAGACATTATGCTAAGTGAAATAAGGCAGACACAGAAAAATAAATACTGTGTGATCTCATTTACATGTGAAATCTGAAAAAGTTGAAATTATAGAAACAGAAAACAGTGGTTGCCAAGAGCTGGGAGTAGGCATGGGGGGAATAGAGAGACTGTGATCAAAGGGTACAAATTTTCGGTTATAAATGAACAGGTTCTGGGATCGAATGTACAGCAGGAGTGGTCATGGATGTATGAATTAATTTGATTGTAGTAATCATTATACAATATGTATATACATCAAATCATCACATTGTACACCTTTCATATAGTCAATCTTTGTTAATATTTTAAAATAAAAAACCTTAAAAATGACTATATAATGGGTTTTCTGCATTTGCTAGTAAAGTGTCATTTTTTTGATTGAGTCTAAAGATTAGAGAAAAAAGAGAAAGAGAGAAGGAGAAACAGGGAAAGGTAATTATATTGAAGGTAGGTTGTTATGTCAGAATTGGTTGATAGCTTCTAAGTCCTACTTTGACTATCAATTCCAAGTTTTAGTCCCATCAAATTCTCATGAAAGTAAGTTTATAAATAATACATTTGGCTTATTACAGTCTCTTCTTTTCCCTCTCATTCTCTTTGGAGAAGAAGAACTGTGAAAATGTCTGAGCAATCATCAGTCTGCTTAGCTGGCCCTGGAATAGTCAGTCATGAATGCCCGTTACTACCAGGATTTTAATACTCAGTGTAATGAGCCAGTGAGACTTCTTTAGTAGACCACCAATGACAGGGGTCTTTATAAGGAGCACAGGCTTTTGGTCTAATGATCCAATTATAAATTTGACAGGGGTCTTTATAACAGCACAGGCTTTTGGTCTAATGATCCATATTAACAAGGACCTTCTGGTAGTTAATATGACCTAAGTTATTTTTTGGAAAAGGGATTGTGTGGATGGTCTTGATTGTTAACTCATGAATGAAGGTCGTAGGTCCCCTTTGTTGAGCTCATGGTCCTTCCTAGGCTGACTAGGAGCTTTCAGAAATACCATGTACCCATCCTGTTGTTGCTTTAGTCTCCAGACAGGAAACATGAGGCTGTCGATGTTTCTTCACTTTATTCTAGAAGGTCAGCTGTAGTTGCTAAATGCCTCTGTTGTGCATTGGAGGTTCTTCTATGATCCTCTGCTATGTTTGATGTTAAAGGGAATATATATTGCTCTGTTAATTGTATGACACAAGAGATCTGAAAGTTGTTCTGAGCTCTGGTCCACACTGGCCTTGTCTGGTAACTAACTCTTGCTTCTTTATATTAAGGTAGCAAGACCCTTAAAACAGATTTTCCAGAAGAAAGAAAACATGTTTATCTTACTATACTACAGAGTAAGAAGAAAAGCTGAATCAACCTGGACACCCCTTTTTGCTATTTAGATTTTGACAGTTCTTTAAAACCCATTTTATGTGCGCACCTCTGTGATGTTTTTCGCAGCTACCCTACTGTCTGTATCTGTTCTCCTCTGACTTGGAGCGCATAGCTCTATGGCTTCAGCAGGAGCAGTAGTCATATTTGATCCTGATTATTTATGGATTTTGTATTTGTAAATGGCTACTTACTAAAGTTTATTTGTAATGCTAAAATCAATACCCAAGGTGCTCTTGTGAAGATGTGCAGAGTGGCAAAATATTTGAGCCTCCTGAGATGCATGTTCCCAGGTAAGGTCAAACAAGCACATGCTCTGCCTTCTTGTTTCTGCTCTCATACTGTAGACAAGGGTCCCCTTCCTGCTCTATTTAGTAACATGTATTTTGAATTTTTATGTTTTTGTTGTTGATTTAATTGCTGATAATGGCTTTCAAATGTAATGAAGATACACTGTCTAGTGTTCCTAAGCTCAAGAAGGCTGCGAGATTTCTTACTGAGAAAATACTTTTATTGGGCTGGGTGTGGTGGCTCACTCCTGTAATCCCATAATCCCAGCACTTTGTGAGGCCAAGGTGAGTGGATCACCTGAGGTCAGGAGTTCAAGACCAGCCTGGCCAACATAATACAAAAATTAGCCAGGTGTAGTGGTGGATATCTGCAATCCCAGTCACTTGGGAGGCTGAGGCAGGAGAATCACTTGAACCCAGAAGGCAGAGGTTGCAGTGAACTGAGATTGCACCACCGCACTGTAGTCTGGGCAACAAGAGTGAGACTCCATCGCAAAAAGAAAAAAAAAAAAATCTATTTATTAGATAAGCCTTGTTTGGGCATGAGTTATAGTATTGTTGGCCATGAGTTCAATGTTAATGAATTAGCAATATATCTTAAGTGTCTTTAAACAGAAACACACATAAAACAAGGTTATGTACTGATCATTTGATTAAAATGTTGTAACCAAAGGCTCTCAGGAACCTAGCCATATATTTCCCTTAGGAGCAATGGTTCAGTATTTGCTAATTCAGTGTTTGTGGTGACTGATAGGATATAGTTACTGCGAAGAATGGCAATTGACTGCGTGCTGTTTTTATAGCTCCAGGGCCTAGGGAATGGTAAATCTCAATATATGTTTATTTCGTGAAATAGTCAGTGCCCACCAAATATTTGCCAAGTGAATATAAGCCAGGAATGTGGTAGGAGGTGCAGAGCAGGGAAGACATTATGCTAGGCCAGGGTCTTGGGGGTCTGTCTGTTGGTCAGGGCAGTTACCATGAGTGGGGAAGGCCCATTCCAACGAGCCAAAGTGAATCCTCTAGAGTGAAGCAAGGAACCAACTTGTTAACATTCAGGACCCTGTGTGGTGACCTGGAAATGGCTCTAGAATGAATGGGCCATGTTCCTAGTTGGCATTTGCCACTATTTCTTTCTTTTCTTTTCTTTTCTTTTTGATGGAGTCTTGCTCTGTCACCATACTGGAGTGCAGTGGCGCAATCTCGGCTCACTGCAATCTCCACCTCCTGGGTTTAAGCAATTCTCCTGCCTCAGCCTCTCTAGTAGCTGGGATTACAGGTGTTCGCCACCACAACCAGCTAATTTTTGTATTTTTAGTAGAGACAAGGTTTCATCATGTTGGCCAGGATGGTCTCAGTCTCCTGACCTCGTGATCCACCTGCCTCGGCCTCCCAAAGTGCTGGGATTACAGGCATGAGCCACCACACCTGGCCAGTATTTGCACTATTTCAGTGTATCATGTGGAGAAAGTGATTTTATCTCTCTTGACCTCAGTTTCATCATATGCAAACTGGGGCAACTGGGCTAGTTTAATGTTGAAGGCTTAGTGAACTTAGAATGTGAAAAGAGGAAGCTGGCAGTTCCTGGGCTGCAACAAAAGCTTAAATGGCATATCATCTTCTTTTCACAAAGCCCAAATGCAGAAATACAAATAACTACAGGAGTTTCAGTGTCTGAATTCTTCCTTCAATTTATTGCCACCTTGTTCAGACAATCTCATGGACAGCTCTGCAAAGCATGTGCTCTCTCATCATACCTTTTGACATAGAAAGGGCACAGACATCTTTGTATCATCTGAGTGGGGCTTTATGTCACAGTCATCTTAAAGTTTGTAGTTCAGGTCGAATGAGATATTTTCAAAGCTCAGTCTGTATTCCCAAAACAGCAATAAATCCCTCAGAAAGTTATGTGTTCATTTGCACATAGCTTCAAATTACTGATTTAGCCAGCTGAGGGCATGCATTATGGTTTTTTAGCATATGATTTTTTATTTCTGGTGTTCTGATCATCCAGTAATTAGTGAATACAGATGAAATTACATGCTGCTGCCATTGCCTCAGATGGTCAGGTTTTCAGGATGCCAACTCCCAGCTCCTTTGGAGTTGACATAAATATTATGGAAGCAAAAACTTATAGTCATTTGCAGGAAATCATGTGTTTAATTGCCAAGTGAAGCAGAGGAAAAATAGCAAAGCACGCATCATGTATCAGTTAATGTGAGTGCATTATTGCATGTTGCAAAGGGATCTAGAAGGACTTTTCAATAGCAGAATGAAAACAAAAGTATTCTTAAAAAAATGCCATCTGTGAAGCCTCCAGATATGTCTGCCTGGCTCATTTCTTTTTAAAAAACATTCCCTGCATTCCAAGAGATGTTAATAATGAATGAAAATAACCATGGGGTAAACATGAACCATGGCTGATGGAGTGGAACTTAATGTAAGGAGTTGATGTTGAAATAAACATGGAAAGGAGTATCCCGCAGATACATTTTGTGCAGATATTTCAATGTTTGCTGTAGATGGCACTTTAACACAACAGAAGACTGCTCAGATCCTACACATGGATGGGTTATTTTGATAATTTCAGATGCAGAATTTACTTAAACATTTATTTCTAAACAAATATTATTTGTAAAAACTGCACAAAAATACAGAGAGATAATATTTCCAAGTTACATTAATTTTTGGCCTCCTATTTTAATTTAATCTTAATTTTAATTCACTTTTTTGTTATTTGGTAGATCTGTCATTTTGGGAAAGATAGTTGATAACTGATAAGGTTTTACAGGAGGCCAAAAATCAAGGTAACTTGGAAATATTGCTATCATAGTTCTGTACACCACACAAAACTTACCTAATCATATGTCACATATCTTCCTCTATTTAAATTATGCTTAAAATCAGAGGCTTTATCTATTATTCTATATTATTATAAAAACAAAGGTAAAGCTCTCATAGGTTCTGTGTGGTACACTGTGATCAGCAGAGTATATCAGTCAAGGACAAGAACTCTGGATTCAGATTTTCTGGTTTGATTCCCTGTCTGCCACTTACCAATATGTGTCCTTGGGCAAGTTTTACATTTATATATAACTCAGCTTCATCACCTGTAAAATGGAGATGCTATCAGTATCTACCTCATATGCTGTTATGAGAATTAAATGAGACAATTCACATAAAGCAATTAGTCTGATATCTGGCATATATTAAGGGCTTAATATATGTAAGTAGCAAACTGCAAACACTAGCATTCAACCAGAAGCTAAGTGGGGCACTCTCTGTTATATGACAATCTTTAGGTGAGATGATGAAAAAAGCTATTACTTTATGACAGTCCATTATAATAGTACCTGTATAATATTCTTTATTCTAATTGGACTATTATAATGGTTCACAATATAATAGATATGTATTATGAGGGGCTATTCTATGTCAATTACTGACATAATTTTTCTGAAAAGAAGACACATAAATTAAAATTACAATGAGATATGATTTTTTACCTATCAGAATTGCAAAATATAAAAAGGTTAATAGTGTTGTTGATACAAATTCTATAAGTTCAATTCAATGGAACCTATAGAACCTATAAAAAATGAGGAATGCACATACCCTTTGATCCAGCACTTCAACTTACAGAAACTTATTTTAAAGAAATAATTATACACATAAACATGAATATTTGTGTAAAGATATTCATTGTATCATTATTTGTAATAGTGCAAAATTGAAAACCAAAGAACATAAGCAGGGGAATGAATGATTAGATATGTTGTAGTCTTTTCATATTATTGAATATTATGTACCCACTCAAAATACAGAAAGTAGATCTATATGAAATGTTACATAAAGAAGTCTGTGACACTCTGTTCAAGGTACAAACCAAGTTGCATTATGCTTGGTTTGTGTATTTGGTATGATTCTTTTCTGGCAAAAATATATTCATTTATCTTCTATATTTGTATATTTATAGAAAAAGACTAGAAGGAAATTTATAAGATACACTTTTATACTACATAATTATATTTTGGCCAGGGATGGACCACATGTATGAAGATGGTCCCGTAAGATTATAATAGAGCTGAAAAATTTCTAGCATATTTTAGCATAATGCATTACTCATGTGTTTGTGGTGATGCTGGTGTAAACAAATTTACTGTGCTGCCAGTCATATAAACATATAATGTATACAATTATGTATACTACATAATACTTAATAATAATAAACAACTATATTACTGGTTTATGAGTTCACTATAGTTTACATTTATTGTTATTTTAAATTGTACTCCTTCAACTTATAAAAAAATGTTAACTATGAAATAACCTCGGGTGGGACCTTAGAGAGGTATTCCAGGAAAAGGCAATGATATAAGATGACAGTTCCATGCTTGTTATTGCCTCTGCAGACCTTCTAGTGGGGAAAGATGGGGAGATGGAAGACAGTGGTATTCATGATCCTGACTCTCTGTAGGCCTAGGCTAATGTGTGTGTTTTTTAAAAATAATAAAATTCAAAAATTTTAAAGTAGTAAAAGATTATAGAATAAGGATAAAAAGAAAGAAAATATTTTTGTACTGTTGTATAATGTGTTTGTGTTTTAAGCTAAAAGTACTATTGCAGGAGAGTCAAAGGTTAAAAAAAGGAAAAGATTATAGAGCAAAAATGTTATAGTAAGTTAGAGTTAATTTATTATTGCAGAAAGAAAAATAGTTTAAAAATAAATTTAGTGTAGCCAAGTGTACAGTGTTTCTAGGGTCTGCGGTAGTGTGTGGTAATGTCCTGGGTCTTCACATTCACTCGCCACTCACTCACTGACTCACCCAGAGCAATTTTCAGTTCTGCAGGCTCCATTCATGGTAAGTGGCTTACACAGATGTACCTTTTAAAATCTTTTATATCATATTTTTACTGTATTTTTTCTATCTTAACATGTGTTTAGATACACACATACTTACCATTGTGTTATAATTGGCTACAGTTTTCAGTACAATAGCATGCTGTACAGGTTTGCGGCCTAGGAGCAATAGGCTACACCATACGGCCTAGGTGTGTAGTAGGCTGTACCATCTAGGTTTGTGTGAGTACACTCTATGATGTTCACACAACCAATGAAATTACCTGACGACGCATTTCACAGAACACATCCCAATTGGTAAATGATGCATAACTGTACCAGAAATAGTATACCACTTTACAGTTGAGTTTATTCCAGTAATACAAGAATGTTTCCACATCTAACATTCTGTCAACAGAATTCATATTAGTGGCTAAAGGAAAAAAATGTATAATTATAATAATAGATGTATAAAAAGTACTGGATAAAAATACTTATTTTTAATTAAGTATAAGGTATAGGGAGGCACTTTTGTGCTCTATCTAAATCTCTGCAGCACTAACTGTTCGTATACGTGCCAACAGCTTCTTTGGGTATGCACCTGAGACTCCACCTGAGGGCTACCCCTGGTTATTGGAGTATGGTTTGTCTGTGTGTGTGGCACACTGAAAGTGCTGGGCAGAATATGGCCCCAATAGTAACCCTCAACCAAAGATAAACAGAAGTTGGTGGATGAATACCTCAGCTTCCTCATCCCTTGTTTTGGTGGAGGGCCATTCTGAGATATGTTTTATACCAGGGATCAGTCGACTTTTTAATAAAAGGGCAGATAGTAAATATTTTACACTTTGTGGACCATGTGGGGTCTGTCATCAACTCCACGGTTGCAGTGCAAAAGCAGCCAGAGATGATACCTAAAGGATGGGTATAAATACAAAGATGAGCATGAAGAAAACCTTATTCACAAAAATAGGCTGCAGTGAGACTTGGCCCTTGGGCTTTAGTTTGTAAAGCCCCTTTCTACACAGTTTTCCAGAAGTTTTTCTCAATAGGATTGAGCTCCAGGTGCGTGCAATAGTAACTTGCTCATTTACATGTGCTGTGTATTTAACTCTTACCCTTGTAACTTCACTTCCTCATTGCCCAGTTAGTGCTTTCTGGAACTTCCTCCCCCATAGACTACTTTACTCAAATTCTTATCTCAGCATAGATTTCTGGGTAAACCTAAATTAAGACAGTTGCTAACAAAAATGAGTATACAGAACAGACCTCAGGATGAGATTCTGGGAATCGAGACAACAAGGTCCCAGGAGGACCTGAGGGACCCATTTCTCTCTCAAGTATGGTGGTACCTCCAGCACTCAGTAGCATCATAAAATTAGTAGTATTCCCACCAGTAGTGGATTGGGATGGGGTGCAGGCAGAAAGTGATGCTCTGACTTCTGCAAACTCTAGAGCTTGAAAGATATGTGGAGCTGGTTAGCTGTTATTACAAACCATAGCAGCCCTGAATGAAGAAAACAACAGACTTAGGTCAGCCAAATATCAGCTCAGGGTTCTCTGTGAAAGCCAGAAGCCTCCCTGGCACTCCTTAAATAGATGCTGATTTCCTGCAGCCACAAGGAAAACTGTGCTGAAAATCCAACCCAGATTTGATTGGGAGAGTGGTGAAGATACAGAAGAGACTGAATTCACTGCCCTGGAAAATCTCCTGTTGAAAGTCAAGGATCTGACAGGCATGGAGTGGGGTTCTTAGATTTCAGGCAGGTTCATGTGGGGATGTGCTTGAAAAAAAACCTCAAACCCCAGATTTTCCTGAATTTCCTGGGCAGGATTGCTGGAGAAAACAGCCTTCTGTGTCCTGAAGACTATGCAAGTGCTTACCTGAGGTAATGGCCTTGCAAGAGATGCTTTGTCTCTTTGAAATCAGTTCCTACCTCCTCTCATTACTTAAAAGTAAATGACTAAGGTCAAGGTAACTAAGGTCAAAAGTAAATAACTAAGGCATGGTTGGATTGAGCAACTACTGCCTATGCTATAGGAGGAAAGGATTATTCACCCAAAGAGCTGTGGGACGGGCTAATAGGTACCAGCAGAACTAGTAGAACATGCCTGGGGTTGGATCCTGAGTATGCCCGGCCGGGGAGGGCAGGCTATGGGGCTAAAGATAATTGATACAGGGATATTCTCTAATCCAGGATTTAACGTCTTGTCAAGCACATCTGGAGCCAGTCCTCATGCCCTGCTGGGATGTCTCCTTTGAAGCTTGAGCACATTGATGGCCCACAGTAAATACAGTAGATATGCTAGAATTATCTTGACAAATTATTGGAGAAGGGATCCAAAGTCTCGGATAAATGGCCAAGTTAAAAGAGATTTATTCTGTAAAGACAGAGAACCCACCAATTGACTATGTTCCTTGAGGAGCCCAAAGGGCGCTCTCTTTACTAAAGTGCTAGGAGCATGCCACTGAGGGGGACGCTGGTGGCATTGTTGAGAAGCTCAGTGATAACTGTCCTCTGTAGGCCAGGTGTGGTCCATGGAATCAGGCTCCCTAATGTCACTGAGATAACAGAGTGGCTGGGTGGTGGCATTTAACATTCAGGTTGAGTGGATAAAACTACCACACTGACAGTATGGTTGAAGAGTGAATAAGGGCTTTGAATTGCACGTATCTGTAACAGTCACCAATTGGGCCATGGTGCAGTTAAAAATGTATGGCTTGGCTGGGCGCGGTGGCTCATGCCTGTAATCCCATCACTGTGGGAAGCTGAGGTGGGTGGATCATGAGGTCAGGAGATCGAGACCATCCTGGCTAACACAGTGAGACCCCGTCTCTACTAAAAAAATACAAAAAAATTAGTGGGGCATGGTGACGGATGCCTGTAGTCCCAGCTACTCCGGAGGCTGAGGCAGGAGAATTACATGAACCCAGGAGGCGGAGCTTGCAGTGAGCAAAGTTGTACCACTGCACTCCAGCCTGGGCAACAGAGTGAGACTCCGTCTCAAAAAAAAAAAAAAAGTATGGCTTGACTTGTGCTGCTGCAATGCCCTACAGAAAGCATCTAAGAGAGAATGTGCGGTTAACAGTCAGGTAGTTGAGATGAGTAATCCATGGAGCTCAGCCATGCTCTGTCTCTGTTCCCCCAAGTATTGGTACAATGGGTCAATAATAAGAACAGATATTATGGCACAATAGAGACTATACCTGAGACCAACAGCATGGACTTCCACTGCCCATGGCTGATATAGCTACCACTCTGATGAATGTGTCCCCTCATAGCACCAGAGACTGACATTGCCCTCAATATGGTGCCATCTCTTGGGGAAACCAACCAGCCAGTTAGTGATCAATTGAGTACATCAGACCCCTTCCACTCTGGAGCACATAGCAACTTATCCTTACAGGGATTAATACATATTTTAATACCCCACTGGCAATAGTTTGCCTTCTCTGCCTGCAGTCCTCAGCTAGGATCACTGTCTGAGCTTTCACAGAGTATCTGATTTATTGACATAGAATCCCACATAACATTATCTTAGATTGAGATTCTCAACTTTACCACTATTGACATTTGGATAATTCTTTGTTATAAGGAGGCTGTCTTGGGCACCGTAGGATGTTTAGTAGCATTGCTGGCTTCTGCCCATTTGATGCCTATAGCATCATGTACCCTGTCCCCCTAGTTTGAAAAACAACAATGTCTCCAGACAATGACAGATATTCACTAGGGGATGGAATGTTTCCAGTTGAGAACCACTGGTTTCAGACAAAGGGAATCACTTTATGATAAACAAAGTTTAATAGTGAGCACAAAACCACCAGATCCAGTGGTCTTCCAATATCCTGCATCATTTTGAAATTTGTCTGTTAGAATCTTAAAGGAGCAGCTAATGTGCCAGTGAGAAGCAAATAGTCTGCAACAGTGGAGTGCTGTTCTTCCAGATACTTTGAACCAAATGGTCATTGTATGTGCCATGGCCTCAATAGCAGGAACATATGGGTCCAGGAACCAAGGAGTAGAAGTTGGAGTGGTTCCTTTACTGTTACTTCTGCTGATCATTTGTGGGGGGAAATCATGTTTTCTGTCTCAGAAATTTTAGCTCTGTTGTATTAGAGTCCTAGCTCTTGGGTGGTGGAAGGGAATGGTATCTGGTCAGGGACATATGTGTTCCACTAACCTTAAAGCTACAGCTGCTGATGTGCTTATTGTGGACTTCTCATTCCTGTAAATCAGCAGGCAAAGAAAGGAGTTAATATACTGATAAGGGCACTTGATCATGAGTATTGTGGGGAGATAGGGTGGCTTCTATCTAGCTGAGAGTAGGAAAGACATGTCTGAGATTCAGAGCATATACTAATGCTTTTTGAAGCTTTTAGTCCTGATAATAATAATGAAAGACCAATTTTAAGAACTATGGCCCAATCTACTATGGTGAAGTAAGTAGGTTTTACTCATGGGTGAGTGCTATATTACCCCATCAGAAATCTGGATGAGCAAAAGTTCTGGTCTAAGGAGTGAAGACTCTACAATGTGTAGTAGAGGAGAGAGATGAAGAATATCAGTCATGACCTTGGAACCAAATGCAGCAGCATCGACTATAGTTTATCCCACCAATCTTGTTTAAGCTTCTTTTATTTTAAACGTCAGTTTTATCAGCTGAACTGGAACCCTAAATAATACATACATCCAGAACACTTTTAAATCTGCACAAAAAGGAAAAGTAATTTAAAATAAAATTAGGCTCAACCTCACCACTTATTAACAAAATTCAAATTGAACACCTATAAGATTTTAAAAAATTGATGTGGTAGGCAAATATTATGACATTATTTTAGAAAATATATAGATTTTTATCTTTTATAATATGTAACACTGAATTTCAGATGGATTTTTATTGTATGAACATCTCTTTAAAGTACTAGAAAGTTAAAAACCGTATAATTTCAATTGATGCTGAAAAAGCATTTGATGAAATTTGACATCTCTTCATGATTAAAATCCCTCAAAAAACTATGTATAGAAGGAACATAACTCAACATATTAAAAGCCATATATGACCAGACATACAGCTGGTATCATACTGAATGAAGAAATATTGAAAGCCTTTCCTCTAAGATCTAGAACACAACAAGGATGCCTGCTGTCACCACTGTTATTCAACATAGTACTAGAAGTCTGAGCTAGAGCAATCAGACAAGAGGAAGACATAAAGGGCATACAAATTGAAAAGGAAGAAGTCAAATTATCCTTGTTTGCAGATGATATAGTCTTATATTTGGAAAAACCTAAAACTCCACATGAAAACTATTAGAACTGATAAATTCAGTAAAGTTGCAGGATGCAAAATCAGCATTCAAAAATCAGTAGCATTTCTACATATCAGCAGTGAACAATGCAAAAAATAAACAGAAAAAGCAATCCCATTTACAATAGCCACACATAAAATTAAATACCTAGGAATTAACCAGAGAAGTGAAGGTCTCTGTTATAAAAACTATAAAACGCTTATGAAAGAAAGTAAAGAGGACACCAAAAATGGAAAAATATTCCATGTTCATGGATTAGAAGAATCAATATTGTTAAACTGTCTGTAGCAATCTACAGATTCAATGAAATCTTTATCAAAATAACAATCACATTCTTCACAGAAATAGAAAAAACAATCCTAAAATTTATATGGAACCACAAAAGACTCAGAATAGTTAAAGCTATCCTGAGCAAAAATAACAAAACTGGAGCAATCACATTACTTCAATTTATACTACAGAGCTATAGTAACCAAAACAGCATGGTTCTGGCATAAAAACAGACACATAGACCAATGGAACAGAATAGAAAATTCAGAAACAAATCCACACACCTACAATGAACTATTTTTGACAAAGGTGTCAAGATTATCCAGTGGGAAAAAGACAGTTTCTTCAAGAAATGGTGCTGGGAAAACTGAGTATCCATATGTGGAATAATGTAACTAGACTCCTATCTCTCACCATATACAAAGATCAAATAAAAATGAATGAAAGGCTAAGACCTCAAATTACGAAACTATTACAAGAAAACACTGGTGAAGTCTCCAGGACATTGGTCTGGGCAAATATTTTTTGAGCAATTCCCCATAAGCACAGGCAACCAAAGCAAGAGTGGAAATATGGATCACATCAAGTTAAAAAGCCTCTGCACAGCAAAAGACATAATTAGCAAAGTAAAGAGACAACCCAGAGAATGGGAGAAAATATTTGCAAGCTAACCTGTCAAGAGATTAATAACCAGAATAAATAAGGAGTCATATAGGAAAAAAATCTAATAATCTGATTTAAAAATGGGCAAAGGATTTGAGTAGACATTTCTCAAAAGAAGGCATACAAATGGCTAACAAAGATATGAAGAGGTGCTCGACATCACTAATCATCAGAGAAATGCAAATCAAAACTACCATGAGATATCATCTTACTCCAGTTAAAATGGTTTATATTCAGAAGACAAGCAATAAGAAATGCTGCTGAGGTGTGGAGAAAGTGGAACCCTCATACACTGTTGGTGGAAATGTACGTTAGTACAACCACTATGGAGAACAGTTTGGAGGTTCCTCAAGAAAGGAAAATTTGAGCTACCATATCATCCAGCAATCCCACTGCTGGGTGTATAACCGAAAGAAAGGAAATCAATATATCGAAGAGATGTCTACATTCCTGTGTTTGTTGCAGCACTGTTTACAATAACTAAGATTTGGAAGTAGCCTAAGAGTCCATCAACAGATGAACGGTTAAAGAAAATGTGGTACATATACACAATAAAGTACTATTCAACCATAAAAAGAATGAGATCTAGTCATTTGTAACAACATGGATCATTTTGTTAAGTGAAATAAGCCAAGCACAGAAAGACAAACATTGCCATGTTCTCATTTATTTGTGGGATCAAAATATTAAAACAATTGAACTCATGGACATAGAGAGTAGAAGGATGGTTACTAGAGGCTGAGAAGGGTAGTAGGCAGCTTGGGGGCAGGTGAGGATGGTTAATGGGTACAAAATAATTAGAAGGAATGAGTAAGACCTACTATTTGATAGTACAATATAGTGACTAGTCAATAATAGCTTAAATAATAATAACTAAAATGCTTCAGGAAGAAATGAGGCAAGAAGAATGAATTGACAAGGAGAGATACCTGGAATAGCAGAAAAGACAATGGTGATGATGATGATGATGGCTAATATTTATTACTTTCTAGTATCAAGGATTTACTAAGCATTTTTTACATACCACCTTATTTAATTTTTCATGTATTACCTTATTTAATCCTCCAAATACTATGATGTAGATATTATCATCCCCATTTAGACAATTACACAGGTTTAGACATCCAGCAATTTGCAAGCAAGATAAATGAAGGGAAATCCACTCTTAGACACATTACAGTGAAACTAGCAAAATTCAAAGATGAAGAGAGAATATTAAAAGCAGCCAGAGGAAAAAAAGATGGTGAAATAATGACATTGAAAGACAAACTAAAACAGAGAATCGGTCGACTAGGGACCCTCACCAAACCAAATTCTAAAGGATATTATTCAGGCAGAAGGAAAGTAATCCTAGAAGGAAAGTTTGAGAGACAAGAAGGAATTACAAGCAAAGGAAGCGGTAAATATCCAAGCAAATGCAAATAAACATTGGTTGTATAAAATAGTGACAACATTATACAAAGGGGTAAGGGAAACCCCAGCAAGATCCATTTAAAATGCCAGAAAACAGTATATATATATATATATATATGTCAGAGGGAGGGTAAATGGAGTTAATTGGCTCAAAAGTTATTACCTTTTCAGGGGGAGCATGGTGAGGGTTGGAATAAGTTTAGACTTTGATAAATTCTAAATCCTTGGATAAATATAAAAAATTCAAATGAGAGAAAAAATTGGAGTAACAAAAGTTGCTTAGACTTGCATATGCACGTATAAAGAAAAGCAAGAATGTAATTACTATAAAAAGCAAGGATGTAATTACTATAAAAATCCTCATCCCTGTAACCTAGAAGACATGCAGAGAGTTTCTGGGATACTGGTAAATTTTTATATCTCAGATTGGGTGGTGATGCAGTAGGTGTGAGTTTTATCATTATTTTTTAATGTACAAGTATATTTAATGTAATTTTATGTGTGCGTTTTTTTAGTAATTAATTTAAAAAAATTAATTAAAAGCAAATAATCCGAGGTTGAGATGTGCAGGTTCCAGGAACATTCTTAGGGTAAAAATAGGCAAGAGAAAGTATCAATGGAGTTGAAAACAAAGTTACCTGCATTTAGCAACGTGTCTTTGATGAGTGACTTTATTTGCTGACATTTTTCTAGAACTTAAGATGTATTACTGAACAAAAGCAACAAAGATCTTTGCCCTGCAGATTCTAGAGCAGGAAGACAGATCGTAAACCAGTTTTCATCTTCTCCTGTAATGTTGCTTATTGCTAAGGCAGGAGGGGTCAGGAATCAAGTTCCTTTAGAGAGACACCCAATGTGTCTGCTGGTTTGATTTGTATGAGACCAGTCAAAGGGGTAGCTTTTAAGTCCCTCCTGTCTGTAGAAGGTATAATTCTATGATTGTTGTAAAGTGTATGACCAAAAAGTATTATAATAGTAAGAGCGAGAATCAGCTATAGCCTCGAATTTCTGAAAATGACCTCAGAGTTTCATCTCAGAAAGAGCTTGGCAATGAAACAAAAGACATACAGATCGAAACTGGAAAACAGCTCCAGGAAAATTTTGATTCTCTTGAATAAGAAGGCATCCAGAGCTGTAGCAGAAAAACTAATTTTGCTAAAAATACAGAAAATAAAGGCATAAAGTCCTGGTGGAAAAGGAACTGTGTTTCAAATGTGTTCAGGTTGATATTAGGCTAAGGTTGTGTGTTCAGGCTTGGATCACTAGGATCTGGGTTCCTGGGACTGGATGCTGTCCTTCCAAGTAGAGTGACCGGATTTGTACCCAACGTGCTCCAGCCTTCCTAAGCAAAATCAGCCTTCATGAGTGGATCCCAGCTGGAGGCTTGTCCTTAACCCATCATCCAGCAAATCATTAAAAGAGGTTGTCAAAGACAATACAGATTTCCTCCAAGTTGTTTGCTGGATTAAAAACAATTCAGGGGACCATGAGGAAGCCAGAGTGGAGGGCCAGAACACAGCATGTTAGTGATTCCAGGTCCAAGGTAAACCTGAAAATTCAGCTCCGGCTTTCAGAACCCACTGGCCCATCCTGACACAGCCTGTTCATTTATTTTAAATTACATTCTCCCATTATGTATCCTGTGTCTGAATACCACTGTGTGCTGGACTGAACTCTGGGTGGTGTATTCTTTTGTGTAAATAGCATTCAGAACATTTGGTAATAAATTACAGCCTATCAGATAACCCATATGTACTTATTGAGGGTGAGCTATAGATTTTAAGATATTATAAGTCTTAGTCTTATCCTCAATATATTTACAAGCTATATTTGGGAGCAAATATATTGATACAGTAACTGACTGAAAATAACAAAAGTTTCCATAAGAATTAAGTGATACATTTCATGATATGAACGATAATAAAACAGGGAGGTTACTGAAAGTTTAAACTGGTCTGGGATGTTTCATGGACGTCCGAACTTGAGCCTGGATTATGAATGTGGATCTGTAGGTTGTGTTTAAAGAAAAGATAAGGGGCAGGTATCCTAGTGAGAGAAACAGTATTCAGGCAGGAGAGAGTACGAATTTACTACCACATACCTAAATGTGCAGGTTTGGAGAGCAATGGGCTAGAAGGAACATGCCATTTCTGCTAATTGGTTTCTTCAGCTGTGACTCCTAATATTTATTGTTTCATTTCTCAATGCAAACTATGAAGTACTTGCTCAGAGTACATGGAGCAGTTGGATTTCTGGAATCCAAGTGTTTTGAGGCTATTTTCCTTTTAAGAATAGTACAGAATACATTTATTGCAGGAAGCTCTTCTCCGCTGGTGTGCTAATTCATTCACCTAGTTTGTTTCTACCTTTCTGAAGTTTTTCTTGAGTCCAAGTAACCAGAGCCACCAACACAGCTCAGGTATAGCCAGAACAGCAAATGGAAAGTGTGAACCCAATTCAAAAGGTGTTAATTCACACTCACAGATTCTTGCTCAGTCAGAATTGTCAATCACGGGGGTATAAGTAGTATGATTTTCTGTTTTCCTTGTCTTGTCATAAGACCCTCTAAAATTACTTTTATTTTAAACTGTTGTACGTTTATTCGTTTGGCTTGGGTGTAATGTAATTATTTATAAAATGCCAGTACTTGAGTACCTGCTTAATTAAAGGCATTAATAAGTATTTATGAAATGTTACTTTGCTGAAATGAATTAATATACAAATATTATTATCATTATTATTATTGTTTGAGACAGAGTCTTACTCTATCACCCAGGCTGGAGTGCAGTGGTGTGATCTTGGCTCACTACATCCTCTGCCACCTGGGTTCAAGCAATTCTCCTGCCTCATCTTCCTGAGTAACTGGGACTACAGGCATGTGCCACCACGCCCAGCTAATTTTTGTATTTTTAATAAACATGGGGTTTCATCACGTTGGCCAGACTGTTCTCAAACACCTGGGCTTAAGTGACCTGCCCACCTTGGCCTCCTAAAGTACTGAGATTACAGGCGTGAACCACTGTGCCTAGCCCAGAAATATTATTTTTGAGCTGGTATAAATATATATATTTATAACCAATTATATATATAAAGCTTTAAAATTATGTATAATTTTATAGATACTCTATATAATATATAACAAAATATATAGTATATGTATTTATATATAAACTATATATGTAACTTTATACATACACACTATATATAGTGTTTTTAATACATAGAGTGTGTAAGTGTATAAAGTTTTATATATTTTATATAAATAAATAATATATAAATATAAAACTTTATGCATATATCTATATAAATGTGTATACAAACATATACATATGTACATATATGTATCTAAAACTTTATACATATATTTACATTTATATTAATATATGTAGACAGAGATTTAGGGTATACATACATATATAGAGTGCATGTATAAAGTTATATATATAACTTTATATATGTATACATATACACATATTTAGGTATGTGTACATATAGTGTGTGTATAAAGTTACATATATATTTATATTAACTATACAATATAAAGTAGGTTCAGAGGTATGAGTGAATCTAACACACATGTATAAATTATATAACACGTGCGTGTATAAAGTTATATATATAATTTATGTGTGTGTGTGCGTGTGTGTGTATACATACATACACCTAGGAGCAGAATTGCCGGGTCATAGATATGTGTGGCCTTAATTTGACCAAGGACCTGTAGTGCCAGATTCTAGAATTGCTGTCACCCTTCCCAGCATTTATTCAGCTTTGCATTTTTTGCCAGTGCACTAGGACTTGAATTCTAGCTATGCAATACCTTGTGAAAACACCCCAGGAGCTTTTAAATAAAACCAATGCCCAAGCCCCACCCAGAATATTTAGATTTAAATTTCTCAGGGTAGGGCCTGGGTGTTAGGTTTTAAAAAATCTTTCCAGGTGATTGATTCTAATGCACAGCCAAGGTAGGGACTCTGTGGTGTAAAGTGCTGCCTTAGTGTTTTAATTTGCTTTTTTCTCCTATTACTCATGGTTTGGGGGTTTGTTAACTTTTGGGGTTTCTTCTTTAGTAAATTATCTGTTCCCCAGCATATTTACATGATTGGGTGCAAGTTTAAATGATAATGTATATGTTTGAAGGGGGAAAAACCACACAGACTGAGAGAGATGAAACCACAGGAGGAAGGGGCAGTTTGGCTCCCTTAGCCTCAGTGATCATGGGATTAGGAAATCTACCTCACTGTATGAGGCTATGGTCTTTGAAAGTCACTTCTTCCTTATTCAGGTACTGCTTCCTGAATCACTACTCAGCCCCAGCAGAATTAGAGATGGTGGAACCTAGTAAGTACTATTTAGGTGTTTATTAAATAAATGTAAGTAAATGACTCTTTTATTTCTAGGTTTGCAATACAAATGCCTCTTTTTCCTACTTAATAATTGGTGCAGGACAACTTCTATTATGGAAAGATGTCAGTTTCTAAGCATCATGGGTTAGGGGATGGACTTTGTGGCCTCCATTTCAGATACACAGCCCGGATGCCACTAAGAGACTGAGTCTTGTTTCTAGGACTCACAGCCTGAACACCCAAACCTGTGGTCATTTTCTCCTCAGTTCCTCCCTTAATCCCTAGAGCAAGCTCTTTTTGTGGGCTGACCTGAATTTTATGGTGAGTTCACTTATCTGAAAAAAGTGAACAGCTCCACCTCTGAGACAGAGGCCTCTCTGGGGCCTGGGAAGCCTGAGGGAGCGTAGGCTTTGGGTGAGCTAGTACGTGCCTGGCACTGACTCTCGGAGAAGGGAAGGTATGACCTGAGGTCATTTCATACTGTGCTAGGTGAGGAACACTTTTGTTTTCTCCCTAATTTTAATTGTATGAGTTTTCAGATGTTATTTAAGCCTGAATCATTCTTACCAAAAATGAGAGAGAAAAAAAGTCCTCAGTTACACTTCCTGGCCCCTTATAGATGTCAAGAGTTTTTCTTCACCTTTAATTAGTTGAGTTTACTAATTTTTTTAGATAAGAGATAATGGTGGGAAAAATTAATTTTCTGTCATTTCATAACATGAGGAGCTCAAATTTTAGAAAGATAGATGTAAATATAGATAACCACAAATCAACAATCTAAGAGCCATTTACCTGCAAGACTGAGGGCGATGGGGACAGAAGACAGGGGAAGCGCTTCCCAAGGCCACATACAAAAGCTATGGTTAAGTGGTGATGTATGTTGAAGCTGGGTTTTGAAAGAAAAGTAGAAATTTGCTAGGAGGAAAACTGGAACTCACTCACTCACTGCCTGTGTGAACTTGGGCAAGTTCTGACACCTGAGAAGCTCAGTTTCCTTAGGTGTGAAATGGGAACACTAATATTACCTGCTTGTAAATGCAGTTGCAAGGATTAAATGAAAAAAAAATAAAAGCTTATGAAGGGCTTAACACAGGCCTGGCATGGAAAAAGGCTCAGCAAACACTTACTGAGTACGTGCACGAATGAATGAGTGTGTGCATGGGTGCGCCGTGATGAAAGGTCATGGCAAAGCCAGTAAGAGAGGGACGTTGCCTGATTGCTGTCTGGTTGATTGACTCTTATCCAGTACCTTAATTAAAAAATATAAATTATGAAGAACCCCTGACATGCATCTCTTTATTTCAAAGTCAAAATTAAAGAAGGCTAACATTCTTTATTGTCCTCTATTTTATTTTTTATTTTATGAATGAGCACTGGGCTTTCAGGTGGATCAGTTTAGGGGCAGATATGGATGTGGTAGCCAGTGGGTCTCAGTGAAATCCGAAAGATATTGAGTGTGAGCTGCAGAACTTCTAGTGGCTTTAAGGCACAAGCTATTGAGGACAGAATTATTCACTGAGAGGGAATAACTGATAGCAATAATTACTCCTAAAGTTTCGGCTAAGAAAAGGATAATGAATGACCTAGCCACAGGCCTAGAGGGAAGACCTGGGTCTAATAGGAGATTGACTGATGTCCGAATTCCAAATCTGCAACCTACACCTTTCTGAACTTTGATTTTTTAAACTTGTTAAATACATTGCAGGCGTGTAGAATTATTTTATGTTTATTCAATGAATACTTGTTGAAGGTCCACCATATGCCGTGTTGGAGATATAATGATGATGAATACTGCACAGTCCCCATCCATGTGATAATTTGGATTCAAGAGGCATGATAGATATTAAACAGATCACAAAATTAATATTTAATGACCAGCTGTGGTAAGTCCTAAGAAGGAACACAGTATTGGAGAGGTTGTGAAAGTAGAAGAATTAATTTACATTTGGAGAGTGAGATTCACATTGAGACCTGGAAGATGATATATTAGGTTGTTATGGCTGCTATAGCAAATACCACAAACTTAGTGACTTAAAACAACACAGATTAATTATCTTGCAGTTCTGACGGTTAGAAGTCCAGCATGGATCTCACTGGGATAAAGTTAAGGTATTGGCAGGCCTGAGTTCTTTCTGGAGCCTCTGGGAGTCTCTCCCTAGGAGCCTCCAGAATCTGTTTTCTTGCTTTTTTCCAGGTTTTGGAGTCTACCTACGTTCCTTGGCTCATGGTCCCTTTATTCTATCTTCAAAGGCTTCAAAATTGCGTATCTCTGATCATTTTAGTCATATCTCTTTCCGAGGCTCACTCTGTCTCCCTCTTCCACTTTTTATGACCCTTTGATTACATTGGTCTCATTTGGATAATCCAGGATAGTCTTCCCATTTTAAAGTCAGCTAATTAGCAACCTGAATTCAACTTTTAATCTTAATTCCCCTTTGCCATATAACCTAATATATCTGTGCGGATTAAGTCTGTGAACATTTTTGGGAAGGTCATTATTTTGCCTAGATGAGTAGGCATGAGCCTGGGGAAGATGGTCAGGGATGGAGGAAAGATATCACATCAGAAGACCTTGAGTCAGGCTTCTGTTGAGTTCATGAAAAAGAAGAATGTGTCTGAAGGGGAGAGCAGAGCCAGTTAAGGAGATAGATAGAGCTAGATTTTGCAGGGCCTTTTTTGCCTTGTTAAAGATTTGGGACTTTTATCTGAATGTATTAAGAATCCATCAGACTGATGAGTATGGTGTGGCATCATGGGATGGCATTTAAGAATCACTCTGCATTCTTGGAGAATTGACAGAGAATGTCAGCAATGAGGCTCCCATCCTTACCAGAGGAAGAGATTTATGAGATTCTTTAGCATAGGGCTTGGCAATTAGTAGGAAGTCTCCTGTCTGTAGTTCTTCTCTACAACCAAGGTATTTGCTAGCATCTTTCTCAGCAACATTCATTATGTTTGCCCATTCTACTTCCTTTTAAAGGCTCTCATCTTTTACAACACCTACTTTTGCTCTTTTTGCCAACCTCTAATATTCTTTATGATCTAGCTCAAGATTCATGCCCTCCAAGAAGCCGTCAGCAACTGGCTTTATTCTACATCAGTCACTGCCTTTGCTCTCTGTGCATACTGAATGACTTAACTCTCATACTTACCATATTCCTCCTTCCAGAGTCTACTCCTGCACCCCACAATGGCCTCTGTCCTGCCTAAATTCCAAACCGACCATGACTGAGACAGATTTCACTGACCAGATAGTTAAAGCTTCAATTTTGAACAATCAGGTGCCAGGATTTTCCTCCATCTACTGTGACTCTGATATCTATGTTGCAGTTGTGAGCTGATGAAGTATAATATCCCACTGGTGACTCCTTAGATCTCTGTATTAGTCTGGACAGGCTAGGTTTTGCTGCAATAACAAACAGCTTGTGTATTTCAATGACTTATAATAACAAAGGTTTATTTCTTGCTCACACTATCTGCCCATTACTGGTCACTTACGGGTTCTGTTCATTTATCGTTGTCCTCATTCTGAAACTTGGGCTAATGGAACCTGGCCTTTTTGTAGAACGTCATCTTTGATCATGGCTTATGACTTGCATCAGGTTTAAATCTCTTACTTCAAAGTGATAAATACATCTTTTACTTACAACTGTAGCCAAAAGAAACCTGAATTCAAGGAAACCGAGAAGAAACACAGAAAGCTAGAAAGTGCAACCTTATCATGTGTTGGAAAAGGGAGAGCTAGAACATTTGACAAACAGCACGAATGACTAGTATTTTCATTCTGGTCTCGGGATCAGGACTCAATCCAAATTCCATGGTGCCTCAGATCTGATAATCAAATTATGATACCAGAGGTTACAAGCCCAAGCCCTCTCTATGTGACTCAGTTATACACCTAACTTTTTCCTGGATTTCCCTTTGAGTCCTATTTTAGTAACCACTTTGTTCTCCTCCATTCTTCAACAGGGCTGGAAGTCTTGTCTTGTCCTTTTCCAGTTTCCGTTCCTATAGGCTGGTTCATCTATTCCGATGCTAGAGCCCTGCTCCCCATAGACAGACCGTGATGTAGATGTCAGTGAATGCCTGGACTCCTGAGGATTGTGTAATTGATTTGCACCTGTAGAAGGCCTTGATATTTTTGGTTGGTTTCTCTCATGCTGATCGTTTGCTTGAACCCTGGGCAGAGGTTCCACGTCTGCAAAAATAATAAACTTTGCCTTCTCCCTGAGAATTCTCAGACTGTGTTATAATTTGGGTCTGAGTTTCAGCAACCTCTTGCTAGTGGGCAGGCAAGTTTTTAGGCATTACTATCACCCCTTTCTTCCTGTCAATAAACAATCATGTTATCTTAGTATATTGAGATGTGTTGGCAGAGTCTCTGGTTGCTTTCTGATCTTTTTCCTATCCATAAGAGATTAAGATTCTAAATATATTTTTGTTTCCCCCATTTTCCAATTTTTTTTTTTTTTCTCAGCATCTAATGTGACACAGTGAATGTGCTAGGAGTTTAATTACTTATTGGGTAAATGAATGGGGAGCCACAAACTTACCTTAAGACTCATAAAGTATCACTAAATGCTTTGGTATTTCATCAGAAAAATAGGGTAATGATACTTAATTCAGGAAGATATTAGGAGGATTAGATGTGATCAGTGTGGTATGCTCTGGAAGAGGCATTCCTTCACAAGAAATGGCAATAACATTATTAATAAGATGTGGCTGAGTCAGATGCCGCCCAGGTGTAGAACAGCAGCCAGTTAGTGTGCCCTAGTGACATTCTTCAACAAGGGATGAAACTAATTTTCCTATTTCTCACCCACACCTGAACTGCTCTCCTGTCGCCTTTTCCTTAGTCAAGGAAAAATAACCCTTAATTTATTTAAGGCACATTTTTTGGTGGTCATTGGAAGGGTGATTTATTGAACAAATTTTCAGATAGTTTTGGTTTTTTTACTCTTCCACTTGATCATTTTTTCACATAGTCATTTTACTGGTTTGATTTTTACTTGACATTTAACTTCCACGCATTTTGAACAATTATCTTTTCAAGTTTAAATTGACAGGAAATGTAAATCTGAATTTTGTACTGAAGCCTTTGAAATATGGTATCCATTTATTTCATTACCATTTGATCACTCAACACAATATGATGAATTATAATAATGGCCCTGGCATCAAAAAATTGCTAAAGATGATAGACCTGGAGCAGTCATATTTGTTCTCATCACATTAAAAGACCAAAGCAGAGACACAGAGATGTTTTGATTACTATCAGTTCATGGTGAAATCTAAGCCACAGAAATGTTTGATGTGGGTAACACGATAAATAAATCAATTTCATTGTAATCTTTAGGACTATGATGTGCTTCATTTTATAATGCTAGATGGCATATTAACAGACTCTACATTCCTTTGGCTAAAAAAAAAAAAAGAAATCCTGTTATTGAAGGACTGTCAACTATTCTTAATTAATGTAGACTTCCAATTTTTTTGGCTTAAAATTCTGCAGATATAAAAAGCTTTTGTAGGAGATATTCAGCATGCCAATGAGAGATATCTGTATTCTCTTTCCACATTGTAATAATCCAGGTGCACTCTACTCTAGTGATTGGCCTGTGATGTAAGATGTAATAAATGAACAAAATATGTTCTTTAGAAAAATAGTGAAAGTTTGAATTTTCCACTGAAAATTTAAGAACATGGTAATTTACATGTTCGTTCTTACTTTGGCTCTTGCAATGATTAATCAATTCATGATCGTGAGGGAGGGACTTTGATATTATTTTGTCAATAACAATGATGTATATACTCCATATATTTCTGAAATAATGATATACATCGGTGCAATTCCACCTACTCAGTGGTTATGAAACTCCAGTGCAAAATTTAAATATTTGTATCTCAGTATTACAATGCTATGTTAAATTTTAAAATAGTTCAACTAAAATATATATTCTAATTAACTGACATATGTATTCATTAGAGATATGAAATTGATTTCTAAGTCAGTGGCTTATTGAGTGGTGGTGTTTAGTACTAGCGAATCTTTCAACTCACATAGGTTCCTTATAGCTAAGTGACCACCTGTCTTGTTTGCATGAGATAGTGTTGTCTCTGTGAAATTACTACTACTGCTTCCTTTTGCTTTCAAAAAGAAATTTTGAAATGGATGGTAAAGTACGTGAACACTCCACCTATACAGTCCCAGAAGCCATTTAGACTCTTTTTTGGACCAAATCTCGTCCTAGATTTTTCATGCCTTTTTTGTAGTATAGGCCCCAGGGCTGTCTTTCTTTGCTTCAGTGGATTCAAATGGAAACTTTTTACTGAAGAATGCATTTATAAAATAACTTTAGAACAGATCAAAAAAATTTAATATACATAATCTTTGCTCTTTTTCACCATTGAACACTTAGCACTTTGCACAATGCTTGGCTATCCTAGAGACTCCATAATTACTTGTTAAAGAATAAACCATTTAAAACTTAATCATTTTTTTATTTAAGAAAATTCAAGTTTCTTCACACACACACTTTTCTTCCCAAACATACTAAGCTACTTCATGATTACGCTTGGAATCATTGCTTAGTAAAATATTTCTCAAACATTATTTGAATAGATTACTTGGCATTTGGACAAACAGGACCAAAATTCAGACTCCCAGATCCTGCTCCTGAGAGTCTGGTTTTGTCTCAAGTAATGCCAGGTAAATAATAGACTTTCCATCTAGGATCGTTTCCAACTCCAAGTCTTTGAAATCTTTGCCTTACTTTAATTTCAAAAGGGTATATCCTTGACTTCCTACTAAGTTGTCCATCTTTCTACCATATCACTACTAATAAAGTAGTTGTAAGGAAGATATTAGACTGCAAAAAGCCAGGTTCCACCACATAACGGACTTTTTACCACTTCCTCTCTCTGGACACAAATTTCCTCTACCTTAAAATGACATGGCTGAGCTACAAGATCTCTCAGATCTCTTGCAACTCTGTTATCAGATGGTTCTTATCTTTGAAGCCTGATAGATGTCTGATCATGAGACATTTTCCACAAAAGGGTACAACTACTTTGTCTTCATTGCTTCATTTGCAAGAAATAATCTGTGGAGTAATTACTACTCAAGAGATATTTTTAGTCTTTTAGGTTATTAAGCACCATTCTTCACCAACAATTTTTTGCATCAATTTTACTTCAGACTCCCTAGATACATGTATTTGGGAAGTGATTGGTTTTTTTTTTTTTTTTTTTCATTTCAGAGGTTAAAAATAATCTTTTAACTTTTGCCAATTGTATTTTAGATCCTGCCAAAGATATTTCTACAGATAAGAAAAAAGCCTTTGCCTTGGAGTATAATTTGCAAAAGTTGAAAGAGTCTTGTTTGCTCACATGCCCTGTTATTAAATCATAAGCACAATCAGAAGTAATCGCTTGGGTGGCCATGCTAATTGGAGCCCACACGATGAGAAGTAAAAGGGACCCTGGTGAATACATGTGCAGAGATTTGTTCATCAGATTAACTGTCTGTGGTATATTGAGGCTTGAGGAAGGCTAAGCCATGTCATATTAATTTTTTTCAGAAGCAGAGAGAGATAAAGAGAGAGAGAGAAAGAGAACCGACTGGAAAAGTTGTAGAGCATGGAAAGGTCCCCAAGAAGGTCAAGACTTGATGAGCAGTGGGTGGTGAGCATCTAAAAGTTGTTTCCACTGAAAGTTGTTTCCTCTTATTGGAGGAAAAGACAGTCACGTGTGGTTAGAAAAGAAGCAACAGAAACATTCACTTATACCAGAATTCTGTTCCTGTCTTGGGCTGTTCTTGAGGTCAGAAGGAAGAGTCCTGAGAAATGATGTGACAGGGGAGAGAAGGAAGAAATGCATCTGATTTCAGTTTCTTTCTACTAAGCAGGCTGCTTGGGGAGGAGTATTGAGAGTGTAGTCACAGAGGTGGTATTGATTTTCTTGTGCCTTTACGTGATTACTTAATACTCCAGGTGTAAAGGTAGGTGGATCCCATGTAAAGAATAATGATTTATTATTTAGTCTAATCCACACTGTCACTGATGTCTCATAGTTGATTTACTATTAATCAACTCAATTATTTCTCAAGATTGCAGGTATAAAGGGCAATGAAGAGGCTGAAAAATGTTTCTGGAGTTAAGCTTGTGATATTGGCAGTTCAAGAATGGACAGAAAACATGGGAAATATATAGTGAACACTGAACACTCTGGATACCAGCCAGTGAGTATTAGTGGCACCACTGTGATATATTCTCATAGTCCAGAGTCTTATTTTCAATATTTATGAAACTGTTAATTTTTAAAAATTATAACATAGTTTTTCCCAAAATGGAATTCTTAATCAAAGTTTTCTGTGGAAGCCCATTTTTAGCGACTCTGTTACAACTTATTAATTAGAAAACTTGTGTTTTTTTCTGCATATCAATACATGCATAGCAGAGAAACTTATTTTAAATAATCACTGATCTAAGACATTAGCAATTTGGGGGGGTAACAATTTAATGATATGCTTAATACTTTACAGTTACTATAATTTAAGCATAAGACAACAAATGTGGGTTTGATGGCATTAGCAAATTAAATTTTTAAAATGTGGTGTATAGATTTTTGTGTTAACTGCCAAGATTGTTAGTATAATATCTAGATTTGTCAGAACCCAGATATTTCTACGTATCTTTGGGAGTCAGAAGTGAATATTGTAAGTAAAGTTGAGGCCTAGGAAGCAAATTATCTAGCAAATCCTTTAGACTGGCCTCTACTTAAGTACTTATAAATTTCTTTTTTGGTAAAGAATTGTATTTAGGTAAAATTTTCGAGTTCAATTACATGCAACCTTGTTTATTGTTTAGGTTTTTAGAAAAAACAATTTAGCTCTGTATGTTTTTTGGTTGTATTTTATATAACTCTTCATGTCTAACTAGAGTCCTTGATATTGGAAAGAGAAATGGAAAGGTGCTGAATGAAATCAGTGTAAGTTTGAATGGATAGTTAATGTTTTGTGAGGAAAATATCTTTCTCTCCATGCACTAACAAGGAAGTTATAAGGCAGAGAAAATTTTCACTTGATTCTAGATCAGGACCCCTGTAACCCAAAGACAATCTTTGTGGTCTGTCTAGCCCTGCAAATCTGTCACTGTGTCTTCACAGTGTCAACATACTCAGATAAAAAAGATTTCTTTGGTAATAGTAAGGAATCAGTTAGTCATCTTGAGTGTTTTCCTAAACAATGCTGTTTTCAAATAAAGGTTATGTATTTTAACACTGACTGAATATTTCACTTATATCTGTATACTTGGACATAGTGATAGAAAAAAAATTTTTTCATTGAGGGCCATTTTGATCAATGGACTGAATAGAAGTTGAAGGCCACATAAAAATAAAATGTAGGAGTTTGTTTTTCCCTCTTAGGAAACAAAAATTGGTAAATTAATCTCTTTAAATCTGTGAAGAGGGAATTTAAAATTTTACTCCATGACTATAGCTAATGCATATCAGATGCATGATGGAGATTATTGGCTGCTGCCAAAAGCTAATTAAGTATAATTCACAGCTCCCTAACTGATCAATTTTTAACTTTAGAGACAATTTTTAACTTTAATTTTTAACTTTAGAGACTGACAGGAGAAACTGAGATAGCACGAATTATATTACCACCAAAGCTCCAGTGTAGTAGGTTCTCCATTCTTGGTATAGGTATCCACTATCTCCCTTCCTTTAAAGAATTTTAAAAAATTCAGGCAAGCTGGTTTGGAAAGTGAGGTTTTACTTAATTATAAAAGTTCAAAAACAACAAAATCTAAGTTCATCACCCTCAGTATACTAGATTGCTGAAGAATAAGTGAAGCTTTTATAAAAGATAAATCTTTGTCATTTTTCTCAAAGTTTCTGATTGAAAAACAGATGGAATTTTGTTACAGTACCTGTGTATATCAGATTTTGTCTTATTTGATATCACTGAATAGCTATTAAAAAAAAGTTGTCATGCTATTGTACCTTAAGAAAAATTAGAATCTGGCTAAGTCTTTACACCCAGATATATTCCTTCTTGACTGTATTTAATCACAATTAAATTCCCTTTTATTCTTATGTATAGTCTTTCACTGAGTAGTGTCTGCACATACACATGTGGTTTGATTGTTTTAATAGAATTTAGAGATTAATTGATCTGTCAACAGTTTTTTAAAAATCCATGTAGGATTGGGTATTTAATCAAGAAGGTCAAGAAAGTATATTTTATTTATTTATTTATTTATATTTTATATTTTTTATTTTTTGAGATGGAGTTTCACTCTTGTTGCCCAGACTGCAGTGCAGTGGCACTATCTCGGCTCACTGCAAACTCCACCTCCCAGGTTTAAGAGATTCTTCTGCCTCAGCCTCCCAAGTAGCTAGGATTACAGGCACATGCCACCACACCCAGCTAATTGTGTAGTTTGGGTAGAGACAGTGTTTCACCATATTGACCAGGCTGTTCTTGAACTCTTGACCTCCAGTGATCCATCCGCCTCAGCCTCCCAAAGTGCTAGGATTACAGGCGTGAGCCACTGCACCTGGCCAGGAGAGTGTATTTAAATAATATTCTTACTGTCCTATTAGAACAAAGTTCTAGATAACTCTGTAATATTTTTCAATTCTAACAAATTTACATGGACCAATTTATAGTCCCTTGAATATCTAACACAGATTTCTCTCCTTTTTCTTTTTTTTTCTTTTTTTTTTTTTTGAGATGGAGTCTCGCTCTGTTGCCCAGGCTGGAGTGCAGTGGCACAATCTCGGCTCACTGCAAGCTCCGCCTCCCAGGTTCATGCCATTCTCCTGCCTCAGCCTCCCGAGTAGCTGGGACTACAGGTGCCCGCCACCTCACCTGGCTAGTTTTTTGTATTTTTTAGTAGAGATGGGGTTTCACCGTGTTAGCCAGGATGGTCTCAATCTCCTGACCTAGTGATCTGCCTGCCTCGGCCTCCCAGAGTGCTGGGATTACAGGTGTGAGCCGCTGCACCCAGCCGCTCCTTTTTCTTAAAACTGTTTCTGAGATGATTTTTTCCTTCAACCTGCCTTTAAGGAAAACCTAACGCCCAAAATGTTTCACATTTGAACCCACATTTTTAATACATTTACTGTAAAAAATTTTTAAGTAGGCACCCATGTACCAAACATGGATGGAGTCTTCTTATTCTTTTTTTTGGAGACAGTGTCTCACTCTGTTGCCTAGGCTGGAGTGCAGTGGCATGAACTCGGCTCATTGCAACCTCTGCCTCCCGTGTTCAAGTGATTCCCCTGTCTCCACCTCCAGAGTAGCTGGGATTACGGGTGTCCGCCACCACACTCGGCTAATTTTTATATTTTTAGTAGGGACAGGGTTTCGCCATGTTAACCAGGTTGATCTTGAACTCCTGACCTCAGGTGATCCACCCACCTTGGCCTCTCAAAGTGCTGGGATTACAAGTGTGAGCCACCATGCCCGGCCGGAGTCTTCTGTTTATATTGTCTCAATACCACTCCCTTTATCCTTTGTACTACCCACTCCATAAAGACTGTGTTGAATAGGGTCACACCCAAACATTTTCCAGCTTCTAATGCTTTTTATATTTGTACGTAAATTCAAACAAATCTGTGGTGTCTTTAGCCAACGACAGCATACAATCTGTGAGGTTAGAAAGAACAAAAAGAAACCAGAAAATGTATGTTGAGTAATCATTAAATGATGTGTCTTCCATAGTTTTTCCATAAACTGTTAAGTTCTGTTGAGTGTTAGATACTATTCATAATGCTGAGGTCACAGGATCCAGTCTTACATAGGGAATGTTAGTGGAGTATGGACAGAAGTTACTAGTCTTTGTTGTCTTGGAAATCCTGGGTATTACAACCTGAATAATGTAACCAGAAAATGTACGTTAGCCTTCTCTTGGCTGTAATCATTTCTCAGATTTTCCTTGCTTTTGATGACCTTGACAGTTTTGAGGAGTACTGGTCAGGGATTTTGCAGAATTTCTCTACGTTAGGATTTGCCTGATGTTTTTCTCATGATTAGACAGGAGTTATTGATTTCTTTAGGGCAGACCACAGAGTTAAAGTGCCATTCTTATCCCATCTTATCAAGGGTACATACTAACAATGTGATTTAGCACTGTTGATATTAACCTGGTCAAGGCATTGGTTTGCTAGGTTTCTTCACTGTAAAGTTACTCAACTCTCCCTCTTTCTGTACTATATTGTTTGGATGAAAGTCACTAAAGTGTGGCCCACACTTAAAATGTAGGGAATTATGTTCCCTGAGAGTAGATAATCTAGATAAATCATTTGGAATTATTTTGCATAGGCTACTTGTCTCTTCTCCCCTGTTTATTGATTTAGTCATTTATTTATATCAGTATGAACTCGTAGTTATTAATTTTTTATTTGGCTTATAATCTAATATGACTTTAATTAATTATTTGCTCCACTTTTCTAGTTTTGACCATTGGGATCTCTTTCAGTTGGTTCCTGTGTATGTTTGACATACCCCATCATTGTGGGTTTTTCTTTTTTTCTTTTTTTTGAGATGGAGTCTTGCTCTGTCGCCCAGGCTGGAGTGCAGTCATATGATCTCGGCTCACTGCAAGCTCTGCCTCCTGGGTTCACGCCATTCTCTTGCCTCAGCCTCCCGAATAGCTGGGACTACAGGCACCTGCCACAACAGCCAGCTAATTTTTTGTATTTTTAGTAGAGATGGGGTTTCATCATGTTAGCCAGGATGGTCTCGATCTCCTGACCTCATGATCCATCTGCCTTGGCCTCCCAAAGTGCTGGGATTACAGGTGTGAGCAACCACGCCCGGCCGTGGGTTTTTCTAAAGGAGAGTGAAGACTTTCTTACTTTCTGATACTACAAGATATTCAGGCTCATCTTATCTATTTCCTGCTCTAGCACTAGAATCAGCCATTTCTCCAAGGATCCCTGGGTCCTTTTATTTCAAATGGTATTTAAAAACCAAGATTTGGATGCTGGGTGTGCTTGTTGCTACTGGAATTTTGTTGATTCTGGTTCCTCTCGGCTGACAAAGCAAGGAGACATATGTTAGTGTACTAGCCCATGCATATAAACATATCTATAAATATTTCTGTATGTAACTATCAGTGTTGTTACTAAGCTGAACAGGAATTTATACTGATATCTCCAACTATAATTCATCCAGTCTCCAACTGTAATGATCCATGGATCATTCTAGCCTCCACTGATGAAAAAAGCCAAACTGTAAAGTATTCAAAAAGGTTTCTTCTGAACCAAATATGAGTGACCATGGCCCGTGACATGGCCTCAAGAAGTCCAGAGAACATGTGCCCAAGGTGGTTGTGTTACAGTTTTTGGTTTTATACATTTTATGGAGTAAGAAGTTACAGGCAAAGATGTCTGTGAATACATGTAAGGTATAAATTGTTTTGGCCCGGACAGTCAGGGCATCTCAAAGTGGGCAGGGTGGGGGAGCAGTGGACACACTGGTCATAAGTGGATTCAAAGGATTCCTGACTGGCAATTGGTTGAAAGCGTTCATCTTTCCCTAGAGTGGAAATCAGCAGAAAGAAAGGCTTGAGTTAAGATAAGAAAGATTGTGGGAGCCAAGATTCTTATGTAGATGAAGCTTCTGGGTGGCAGACTTTAGGGAGAATACATGGTAAATGACTCTTATCTGACTTTAAAAGGTGTCAGGCTCAGTTAAATCTCTCCCAAATCAGAAAAACACCTGGAAAAGGAAGAGGATTTTTCTACAGAGCACATTTGCTCCACAAGAAGTGGCTTTGCAGGGCCATTTCAAAATATGTCAAAGAAATATATTTTGAGGTAAAATTCTTGTATTTCCATTAGTGCGTGCTGTCTGTCATGTGACACTAAACCAAGGTCAGGTTGGAGCTGGGTATCTCATTGCTGCAAAGAGTCTCTTTTTTTAGTCTATGATCTCTATTTTAATGTTAATTCTGGTCAGTTGTGCCTAAATTCCAAAGGGAGGAGGGAATAATGAAGTGTGTCTGACCTGCCCTTCCTTTTGTGGCTTGAAGTAGTTTTTCAGGGTTCTTTGGGATCCCCTTGGCCAAGAGGTGAGTCTGTTCATTTGGTTGGGCAGCTTAGAATTTTATTTTAGGTTTATACTTTCTTATCTTGCTTATCCATAAACTTCTACTCTAATAGGGAGAAACCTGACTTCCACACTGCCATCCTCCATCCGTTTGCTTAATTATTTCATTCCAGAATGCATGTATGGAACTGTTCCCCTGTGGGTAACAACTTCATCAACTATAATTCAATGCTGTGTCCAGTTTTTTGCTTTTAGTGTGACAGACTCCACTGTTCCCAAAGTTCCTTTAGTCAGCACCTTTTTACTCCATCCACATCAGTGAAGTTGTTGATTCTTAAATTTGTAATATAGTCAGATTGTTTCATCCTACTCTGCATTACATTTTGGGATTCTCCAATGTCCTACATGATTTTCAAAAATTTTCATATATTAAGGTTCATTCATGCTGTAGCTTAGTGTACTCATTATTTTGAATTTTTAAAAATTAAGGTACAATATGCTTTATGTAAAATATACATAAAGTAAACTTTAAGTGAACAGGTTAATGAATTTTTACACACATATACATACATAAATACATCAAACACATACCTGTGTAACCATCCCCTATAGATTCTTATTTAGGGAAAAGGAGTCAGGCTGACAGAACCAAGGGAAAGCGAAAACCAAAAGCAGATAAGCTATAGGTCTGCCATTCTTCATAGTCCAGGACACACAGCTGTCCAGTGCAAATAACTCACAATCTTCCTGTGCCCAACTGATCACCAGACACCTGCAAGTTAGCTCACTGCAATCTTGGCATTATCAGTACTGCATAAATCCCTCTTCAGCACACAGCACAGGCACCATCCTACAAAATCCCCAGCAAGCCTTTATCTCCTTGCCATCAGCTCCTCTCTTGCTAATTTGCCCACTGTTTCCTTGCAACTTATTTTGCAACTTTCTCTGATAAATCTACTTTTTTTTACCTACAAGTGTTTTGATACATTATTTTTACCACCCCTGCCACTGGCCCAGATAGTCACTGATGACCTGTGACATCCCCTAAATCTAAATACAGAACATTTGCAACATCCAAGAAGACCCCCTAGGCTGCTGCCAGTCAGTACCCCATCCTTTCAGAGGTAACCACTCTTATTTCTGTTGCCACAGCTTAGTTTTGTGTTTTCCTGAATTCTGTATAACTGGAGTTGTACAGTGCTCATGTGTGTGGCTTATGTTGCTCATCACCCTATCTATATCACTGGTTTCTTCTCTATAATTGTAAAATATTTCATTTGCATAAACAAACCATAATGTATCCATTTTCCTGTTGATAAACGGTTGAGTTGTTTTCATTTTTTTGATGTTATGAATCAAACTTCTGTGAACTTCCTTGTCCATGGCTTATGGATCACATATACTTTCATAGCTCTTGGATGTACAGGCAGGAACACAGTGACTATGTCATATGATAAGTGCTGAGAGCTGCTAGCTGTCCAGGTGTTCAATTAGGACTTTGAGCCAAACTAAAAGTAATGACTAAGCCCGTATTCACTTATTGCAATAGTATAAGCAAGAGGTCAAAGAGGAAACAGTGTCAGCCACCATAATATTCCTTTTTTTTTTTCTCCGCATAGCAGCACTGGGCAAGAGTTAAATGGATCAGCATAGACCTGGATGACCCCATTGCCAATGGAGCACTGAACAAAGGGCTTCTGCCATTTTATGGACCTGGGAGATAGAAGAAGAAAGAGGAAGAAGGCCTAGAAGTGGGAAAGAACTGAGTACTGAGTCAGGGTGGAGAAAATTCTCTCCAAGGCCCCAGATAAGGAGATCTCCACATAAGTGCTTGAACAGTATCTCCCCTGAGGCAACCCCTGTTTCTACCCCACTGTACCAAACAAGAAAGCCTCCAGATGGAAGTTCCTAGGCAAGGAATGAAGATGTGCTCAACAGCATGATTGCCCAGGGTGGTGTGGGGAAAGGGGAGGCTGAATTCCTGACTGCAGCTTCCTGGCTGCAGCTTCCTCCAGAGTCTGCAATGCACGGCTGCACCAAATCTTCAGGGAGAGCAGCTTTCTTCTTTGAGGCTTTCCAGGTGAAGACTTTGCAGTGACCTATGGTTGCATCTGAAAGGTCACATATAGAAGTTTGGCCTGGAACCAGACTTCTCAATAGGTAGTATATGTTTTACACTTTTTCCCATTCTTTTCTTCCTATAGCCTTTCCTGAGTCCAAGAAACAATGAAGCTCACAATTCAGCATGTCAGTTCTCTACATCAACTGAAATATCTGGTGATGTTGGTACTGATTTAATTGGTGTCTGCACCAGCCCTGTGACCCTTGAACACTCAGAATTTCCAAACAGAGAATTCCAGCATTATCAGGTAATACTTGGGACAACACTGTTTTCTGGATTAAGATATAATCCACATGAAAATACTCTTGATCCAATATTTGGAGGAAAAACATTCAGTCAATTAACATTAACATTTTTCTTTTGAGAAATCCTTTGAAAATGTGAAGTCACTGAGAGGGAATATAGGAGAGGTAGAAGATTTATGGGGATGTTTGTTTAAGGAGTTAATGATCTTAATAGAAAGACAAAAACATATAAGGAGTTTAGAGAGGGTCAAAGAAAACAAAAATTAGAGGCTTTCATTTTTGAAGTACTGACTACGTAACAACTTAACAAATACATTGGCAGTGAATGACATTGTCTGTAAACCTTGCTCAGGTGGAAGATGACGTCATGTGTTGAGGTCCCAGGCCCTAATCTGTGGATGATCTGTCTCTCTCTGCCTTCCTGCATGCCTCTGAGCCTAACTGTGGGCCTTCCTGTAGCCCTCCTGGCTCTGATCTTATATGTTTTCAACCTTGACTGGATGGTTTATGTACCCTGGGAGGTATAAAGAGTTTCTAAAATGATATCTATTATTTTTTAATTTGGAAAGATATATTCATGTAAATGAGAAAGCATGAGAGATCAGGGGAAATTTCTTTGAACATTAAGGAAAGCAAAAGTACTAGGTTTTTCCTAATAAAATCTAAAATTTGGGCCCAGCATTTGTTATTTAAAATAGTTTTTATCTTCCTGTTTTATGCTCCATGGGCTCCTCTTGCCCACTGCTTAGATAGAACCAATTTGTCAAGACAGGGGGTTTGCTATAAAGAGTTTTACACACGTAGAGCTGGAAAAATGAGAGACCAGAGTTTTATTACTATTCATATTCACCTCCCCCAAAGTTTGGAGGCTAGGGTTTTTCCAACGTAGTTTGGGAGAAGGAGAGGTGGCTAGGGAATGGGTGCTACTGACTGGTTGGGGGTGCAATCATAGGAGTGTGGGAAATAGTCCTTGTGGCCACTGAAGTTGATTCTGGGTAGGGCCACAAGACCAGGTGCTGCCACCAGTCATCAGAAATGCAAAAACCTGGAAAGGGATTTCAAAAGACCAATCTTAGGTGCTACAATAGTGAAAGAATCTGCAGGAGTAATTGGGGAAGTTGTAAATATTGTGATCTCCAGAATAATGACAGGTAATCATTTATGTCTACACTTGATTAGAATTCAGGTTCCTCTCATCCTCCTATCCTGGTGGTCTTTCATTAGCTTTACAAAGGCAGTTTAGTTTTGGGGAAGGGCTATTATGCCTAGGAACAAGTAAGGACAGTTTGGAAGTTAAAGGCAAGATGTGAGTTGATTAGATCAGATCTCTTTCACTATCATAATTTTCTGTCACAATTTTTGCAAAGTTGGGTTCAGTTATACATTCTTTCAGTAAAGTAATCTATTTCAAAATTTACTACAAAGCTGTAGTAATCAAAACAGGATGGTATTCGCACCAAAAAAAAAAAAAAAAAAACAGACCAATTGAAGAGGACAGAGAGTCCAGAAATAAACCCACACATTTATGATCAATTGGTTTTTCAACAAAGATGTCAAGAACACACAATGAAGAACAGTCTTTTCAAAAATTGTGTTGGAAAAACTGAATATCCACCTGGAGAAGAGGAAAATTGGACTCTGATCACACATCATATACAAATGTCAACACAAAATGGCAAAATACTTAAGTGTAAGACTTGTAATTATAACTCTAGTAGAAGAAAACATAATATAAATAGGATGAACAATGACATTACTTTTTCACAAAATGTTTATTTTCATCTTTAGTAATTTTACTTCATTCCAGGTGACACGAAATTTTTTCTGTGACTGGTCTCTATGGAAAACCTTTCTGGCTTGTCTCTTAGCCTGTGTGATAACAACAGCAATTGGAGTACTCATAGTATCCCTGGTATATAATGGGAAAAATAATAATGCCTCCATTGTTATCCAGTTTCCCCAAATCCATGGAACACCCTCATCTGCCACTGGAATAACCTCATCTATAGATTCTCAACCTACTGTTACCACTACTATAATAAATTCTACCACAAAATCCACTTCACCTAAACCTACTATTATAAGAACCACTGCAAGCAATTCTATAGAACCTACCAGCACAATGACCTCCAATAACACTTCAGTTGCAACTGCAATATCACCAGTCACCGTTTCAACTAAAGCCACAGCCACAACAACAATGGGAATTTCCACAGAGGCTACAACCAAAACAGCCACCACTACCACTTCCACTGAATACACATCCACAACAGCAGTAAGCAATGCAACTGAACAGTCCACCACAACAACTGCAGGTACTTCCACTGAGGCAACAACAACAAAAGCCACCACTGTCACTTCTGCTGAACCCACAACCAAAACAACAACCAGCACTGCAAGTGAACAGTCTGTCACCACAGCTATAGACACTTCCACTGAGACTACAACCACAACAGCCAACAATACCACCTCTTCTGAACCCATAACCAAAACTACAGCCATCGCTGCAACTGAACAGTCTGCCATGACAACTGCAGGCACTTCCACTGAGACAACAGCCACAACAGCCACCACTACCACTTATACTGAACCCACAATGACAACCACAGCAAGCACTGCAACTAAAGAGTCTGCCACCACAACTGTAGCCACTGCTACTGAGACCAAAAACACAGCAGTCATCGCTGCCACCTCTACTGAACCCACAACCACAATAACAGCCAGCACTGCAACTGAACAGTCTGCCACCACAACTGCAGATACTGCTACTGAGACTAGAACCACAACAGCCACCAATGCAACCTCTACTGAACCCACAACCACAATAACAGCCAGCACTGCAACTGAAGAGTCTTCCACCACAACTGCTGGCACTTCCACTGAGACTACAACCATAACAGCAACCAATACCATTTCTACTGAACCCACAACCACAACAGCAGCAAGCACTACAACTGAACAGTCTGCCACCACAACTGCAGATACTGCTACTGAGACTAGAACCACAACAGCCACCAGTGCAACCTCTACTGAACCCACAACCACAATAACAGCCAGCACTGCAACTGAACAGTCTTCCACCACAACTGCTGGCACTTCCACTGAGACAATAACCACAACAGCCACCACTACCACATCTACTGAACCTGCAGTGACAACCACAGCAGGCACTGCAACTGAACAGTCTACCACCACAACTGCAGGAACTTCCATTGAGACTACAACAGCAACAGCCACCACTGTGATGTCTACTGATCCCACCACCACAACAGCCAGCACTGTAACTGAGCAGTCTGCCACCACAACTGCAGGCACTTCCACTGAGAATACATCCACAGCAGACACCACTGCCACTTCTAGCAAACCCACAGTGACAACCACCGTAAGCACTGCAACTGAACAGTCTGCCACCACAACTGCAGACACTTCCACTGAGACTACAACCCCATCTTTCACCACTACCACTTCTACTGAACCCACAACCACAACAACAGCCAGCACTGCAACTGAACAGTCTGCCACCACAACTGCAGACACTTCCACTGAGACTACAACCCCATCTTTCACCACTACCACTTCTACTGAACCCACAACCACAACAACAGCCAGCACTGCAACTGAACAGTCTGCCACCACAACTGCAGACACTTCCATTGAGACTACAACCACAACAGCCACCACTGCCACCTTTAGTGAACCCACAACCACAACAACAACCAACACTGCAACTAAATAGTCTGCCATCACAACTGTAGGCACTTCCACTGAGACTACAGCTCCATCATCCACCACTACCACTTCTACTGAGCCCACAACCACAACAGCCAGCACTACAACTGAACAGTCTGCCACCACAACTACTGGCACTTCCATTGAGACTACAACCACAACACCCACCACTGCCACCTCTACTAAACGCACAACCACAACAACAGCAAGCACTACAACTTAACAGTCTGCCACCACAACTGCAGACACTTCCATTGAGACTACAACCACAGCAGTCACCACTACCACCTCTACTGAACCGACAACCACAACAAAAACCAGCACTGCAACTGAACAGTCTGCCATCACAACTGTAGACACTTCCACTGAGACTACAACCCCATCTTCCACCACTACCACTTCTGAACCCACAACCACAACAACAGCAAGCACTGCAACTGAACAGTCTGCCACCACAACTGCAGACACTGCTACTGAGACTACAACCGTAACAGCCACCACTGCAACCTCTACTGAACCCATAACCACAGCAACAGCCAGCACTGCAACTGAACAGTCTTCCACCACAACTGCTGGTACTTCCACTGAGACAATAACCACCATAGCCACCACTACCGCATCTACTGAACCTACAATGACAACTACAGCAAGCACTGCATCTGAACAGTCTGCCACCACAACTGTAGGCACTTCCACTGAGACTACAACCCCATCATCCACCACTACCACTTCTGAACCCACAACCACAACAGCAGCCAGCACTGCAACTGAACTGTCTGCCACCACAAGTGCAGACACTTCCATTGAGACTACAACCACAACAGCCACTGCCACCTCTACTGAACCCACAACCACAACAGCCAGCACTGCAACTGAATAGTCTGCCACCACAACTGCTGGCACTTCCACTGAGACAATAACCACAATAGCCACAACTACCACATCTACTGAACCTACAATGACAACCACAGCAAACACTGCAACTGAACAGTCTGCCACCACAACTGCAGGCACTTCCATTGAGACTACAACCACAACAGCCACCACTGTGATCTCTATTGATCCCACCACCACAACAGCCAGCACTGTAACTGAGCAGTCTGCCACCACAACTGCAGGCACTTCCACTGAGGATACATCCACAGCAGACACCACTGCCACTTCCAGCAAACCCACAGTGACAACCATCGCAAGCACTGCAACTGAACAGTCTGCCACCACAACTGCAGGCACTTCCACTGTGGCTACAACCACAACAGCAACCACTACCACCTCTAATGAACCCACAACTACAAAACCAATCAGCACTACAACTGAACAGTCTGCCACAACTGGAGGTACTTCCACTGGAGTTACAACCACAACAGACACCATGGCCATATCTACTGAACCCATCGCTACAACAGCCAGCACTGCAACTGAACAGTCTGCCACCACAACTGCAGGCACTTCCACCGAGGCTACAACCACAACACCAACCAATTCCACCTCCACTGAACCCACAACCACAACAATAGCCAGCACTGCAACTGAATAGTCTGCTACTACAACTGCAGGCACATCCACTGAGGCTACATGCACAACAGTCACCAATACCACTTCTACTGAACCCACAACATCAACCACAGCAAGCACTGTAACTGAACAGTCTGCCACCACTACTGCAGCCACAGCCACTGAGACTATAACCACAACAGTCACCACTGCCACCTCTACTGAACCCGCAGCCACAACAGCAGCCAGCACTGTAACTGAACAGTCTGCCACCACAACTACTGGCAATTCCACTGAGGCTACAACTACAACAGCAACCACAACCACCTCTACTGAACCCACAACCACAACAGCCAGCACTGCAACTGAACAGTCTGCCACAACAACTGAAAGTACTTCCACTGGAGTTACAACCACAACAGACAACACTGCCACAACAACTGGAGGTACTCCCACTGCAGTTACAACCACAACAGACACCACTGCCACATCTACAGAACCTGCACTACAACCTCCAGCACTGCAACTGAACTGTGTCCCACCACAACTGCAGGCACTTCCACTGAGGCTGTAACCACTACAGTCACCACGACCACCTCTACTGAACTCATAACCACAACAGCAGCCAGCACTGTAACTGAACAGTCTGCCACCACAACTTCAGGCACTTCCACTGAGACTACAACTACAGTGGCCACCACTGCCACCTCTACTTAACCCACAACCACAACAACAGCCAGCACTTCAACTGAACATTCTGCCACCAGAACTGCAGGCACTTCCACTGACACTTCTACCAAAATAGCCACCACTGCCACCTCTTCCGAGTCCAGTAGTAGAGCAACACCTGGCACTGCAACTGAACAGTGTGCCACAACAACTGCTGATCCTTCCACTGAGACTACAATGACCACAGCCACCACTACCACCTCTACTGAACCAAGCACTACAACACAGCCAGCACTGCAACTGAATAGTCTGCCATAACAATTACAGGCACTTTCTCTGAGGCTACAACCACAACAGCCACCACTACCACCTTTACTGAACCCACAACCACAACAACAGTCAGCAACTGCAACTGAACAGTCTGCCACAACAACTGTATGCACTTCCACTGAAGCTACAGCCACCACAGCCATCACTGCCATCTCTACTGAACCTAAAACCACAACAACAGCCAGCACTGAAACTGAACACTCTGCCACAACAACTGCAGGCACTTCCACTGATACTGCTACCATAATTACCACCACTGCCACCTCTACTGATCCTGGCAGTTCAACAGCCAGCATTTAAACTTAATGGTTTACCACAAGTGCAGCAGTTTCTGCTGAGTCTTCAACCACATTGGCCACCACCACTTCTTCCTCAGAAGTCACCACTTCAATCCAACCAACCACCTAATTGCCAGCACTTTTACTGAGGCTACCACCGTGGTGAGCACTACTACCTCCTCTACTTGATCAACAACACCAATAGCAGCCAGCACCTCCATTGAAACAACTGCCACAATAACATCAGGTCCTTCCACTGTGGCTACAACTACAACAGCCACCACTCTCCCTTCTTCTGTACCCACAACCACAATAGCAGCTAGCCCTGAAACTAAACAGACTGCCACAATGACTGTTGGTGCTTCCGTGGTGGGTACAACCAAAATTGCCACTGTGATTGCCCTCACTGAGTCTACAACCACAATAGCAGCCATGATGCCCACTGAACAGACTAGTACAACAACTGTAGGGACTTCCACTGTGCCATCAATCACAATGATCCCAACTTCTGCTTCTACTGAATCTTCAACCACAACTGCACCCACCGGTTCATCTGAACTGACTACCACAACCACCACAGGCACTCCCGCTCAGGCTGCAACCACAAAATCCCCATTACTACTTCTACTGAACCCACTACTCCAACAGCATCCATCACTTTGACTGAACTAAATCTGGAAAACAGAAATAGCCACCATTTTGACTACGGTCATTATCATAACAATCATAGGCAGCATCTCTACTAGCCTGTAAGTATGAGTCAGGACTATTGCTTCAAAAGAACCAGTTATCACAACAGCAGCCACTCCTTCAATTTAGCCACAAACCACTCAACCATATATAGCACTTCAGCTGAATTTAACAGAACAGCAACATGGACCTCATCTAATGAGTCTGTAGACACTAATGGTAGTGCTACTTTTTTTTTTTTTTTTTGAGACAGTCTTACTCTGTCACCCAGGCTGGAGTGCAATGGTGCCACCTTCACCTCCCAGGTTCAAGCGATTCTCCTGCTTCAGCCTCTCAAGTAGCTGGAACTACAGGCCTGTACCACCATGCTTGGCTAATTTTTTGTATTTTTAGTAGAGATGGGGTTTCACCATGTTAGCCAGGTTGGTCTCAATCTCCTGACCTCGTGATCCCCCCACCTCAGCCTCCCAAAGTGCTGGGATTACAGGCATGAGCCACCGCACCTGGCCTGCTACCATTTTAAATAAACTAATAACCACAACAGCAGCTGCTACTTTAACTGAAGTTAGTATAACTACGTCTACTGGTAGCACCTCATCTGAACATGTCAGCATAATTGTGAGCACCATCTCTTAATCCAAACTTATCACTGTAACTCCAAACTTTGTTCCTTCAACTGAATGTATTACCACAATCACAATTATCTTTTCAATTGAGGCCACAGCCATGACAACCAGGTTCATATTAGCTAAGTCTATGACCATTGTAACTTTTACTGAATCTAGTATCACAAAATTACAATAACAGTCTCACTCATTGGTATCCACAGTGGCCAAAACTCCCACTTCAGTTGAAGCTACAACTACATAAATCATCCAACAACTTTTAACTCAACCCTGAATTACTCTCATATCAAATGAACCTACAGATGATTATAACTTTAACAAAATCATCAGACACTACTACCTGTACTTTAATTGAATTTACAACCCTCAAAATAGCTACCTCCAACTCAGTTACTGAGTCTTTTCTGTTTTCTGATACAACTAAAATAACATCTTTAACCTTCACTGTCACCAACTCAACTAAATGAAAGCCAACACATACACTACTAACTCAACTGACTCTTCGATCACAACTCTCTAGCAATGTCAGCTCAATTTACAATCTCCATGAGCATCATTACCTGTTAATAGAAAATGAAATCGCAGTTATAGTTTCTACATAATCTGCTATCACAATACTGCCAGCTCTTCCACTGCCCCTTCAAATGAGTCCATTCATAGCCACAACAACCATGCTACATCAACAAAAGGTGCTACTCCCATAACATCTACTGAAATTTCACAATAGATACCACCACATTTCTACTCTGCGTACTCCTACAACAGACAAAACTTTACTGAACCTTTTAATAGCCTATCACTGGAATCTACAAGCATTACAATTTCTATTTCATGTTATTCAAAGCCATTCGCCACTTATTCATAAATGCAAAGCTTTCCTCTTTTCTAGTGAATTGACTAAGTCTGATTACTGCTCTCACTTGACAAAAATGGCAACTTTCTAATGACCTATTCTAGGGCAACTGTGGTTAGTATACCTACAAATTAAATTCTAACACCTACTATCGTCATTCCTATACCAAATTCTGTATCTGCCATCCGTACCATAGGGAATTATATGGCCAATATCACTGCCAACGTGTAACTCCAAAAACGTGGGGTTATAGTGGTTACCAGAAACAACCACTTCTTAAACAAGACTTACTTATTGCTTATTGACCAGTTCAGCTATTACTACCATGACAATGAAATCATTTTCATGCCTATACTTAGATTTAAAAATATGACTTAGCAGACCTGAACACTAAATGTGGAGTTTTCCTATTTTCTCTGTGAAGTTTTAGATAATGCAAATTTCATACAAAGTAAGTTCAATCTATTTATTTATGTTGGAAACCTTTTCTGATTAAATAAATAAGTTACCAAATATGAATATAGTCTTTTATTATTCCAAAATTTTAATGCTTAATACATATACTCATTATGTAATAGGGAAAGAACATTCTGTATGGTGAGGGTATATTAGATGTATGAAGTACCACATTTCCTTTTCAGACTGTGTGAAATTATTTCCATTTCATTATTTACTGTTTGAATTGTTTTGCTATTTAAGTAATATTTATGAATGTGTTCTCACTATTTTTGGTTTTAAAAATTTATTTTCTGCTATGTTTTCAGTAATCTTTTACAATAATTCAATTTAAAACTTTGAGTAACCATTTTCTGTGTGCCTGCTATTTGCTGAAATACTGAAGAAAATTAAGAAAAAGAAAATAGCAATGCAAGCCAAGCACAGAGACTCACATCTGTAATTTCAACATTTTGGGACCCTAAGACAGGAGGATTGCTTGAGGTCAGGAGTTCAAGACCAGCCTGATTTCACAGGTAGCTTCTTTCTAGTTTTCATCGGTGGATATTTGGCTTTTCCCCATAGACCTCAACTGGTTCTCAAATGTCCCATCACAGATTCTAGAAAAAAAACTTTTTTTCAACATGCTCAACAAAAAGACAGGTTTTTCTTGGTGAGATGAATCTATGCATCACAAAGCCATTTCACAGGTAGCTTCTTTCTAGTTTTTCTTCAGGGACATGTTTTTCCCCATAGGTCTCTATGGACTCCTAAATGTCCCTTCACAGATTCTAGAAAAAGAGTGTTTCCAACCTTCTGCATCCAGCATCCAAAGAAAGGTTTAACTCTGCGAGATGAATCCACACATCACAAAGCAGTTTCTCAGATAGCTTCTTTCTAGTTTTTATCTGGTGATACTTGGTTTTTCCCATAGCCTCAAAGGGCTTTCAAATGTCCTTTCAGAGAGTCTACAAAAATAGTTTTTCCAACCTGATGAATCAGAAGAAAGTTTTACAGTCTGTGAAAAGAATCCACTCATCATAAATCAGTTTCACAGAAAACCTTTTTCTCGTTTTTACCTGGGAATAGTTTATTTTTCCCCATAGGCCACAATGGGTTCAAAAATGTCACTTCATAGATTCCAGAAAAAGAGTGTTTCCAACCTGTTGAATCAAAAGAATTGATTTATTTTGTGAGATGCATCCACACATCACAAAGCAGTTTCACAGGTAGCCTCTCTAGAGTTTTTACCTGGATATATTCCCTTTTTCCCCATTGGCCTCAATTGTCTCCCAAATGTCCCTCTGCAGACTCTACGTGTGGAATCAAAAGAAATATTTAACTCTGTGAGATGAATCCACATATCACAAAGCAGTTTCACAGGCAGCATCTTTCTAGTTTTTATCAGAAGATTATTTTTCACAACAGGCCTTGATGCACTCCCAAATATCCCTTTGCAGATTCTACAAAATCAGTGTTTCCAAAGTGATGAATGAAAAGAAAAGTTTAACAAGATGAATGCACACATCACAAAGTGGGTCCTCAGATAGCTTCCTTCTAGTTTTTATCATGGGATATTCACTTTTTCACCACTGGCCTCGATGAGCTCCCAAATGTCCATTTTGTGAATGGACAAACAGTGTTTCCAAACTGCGGAATCAAAAGAAAGGTTTAAATCTGTGAGATGAATGCACACATCCCAAAGCATTTTCTCAGAAAGCTTCTTTCTAGTTTTTATCTGAGGATGCTTTCTTTTTCACCATAGGCCTCAATGTGGTCCCAAATATCCCTCCGCAGATTCTACAAAAAGAGTGCTTCCAAACAGCTGAATGAAAAGAAAATGTTAACTCAGAGAGATCAGTGCATACATCACAAAATGGTTCCTTAGATATCTTCCTTCTAGTTTTTATCCTGGGATGTTCAATTTGTCTCCATTGGCCTAAATGAACTCCCAAATGTCCGTTCACAGAATGGACAAAAACAGTGTTTCCAAACAGCTGAATCAAAAGAAAGGTTTAACTTTGTGAGATGAATGCACACATCACAAAGCAGTTTCTCAGAATTCTGCTTTTTAGTTTTTATCTGAATATATTTTCTTTTTCACCTGGGCCTCAAGGCACTCCCAAATATCCCTTTGCAGGTTCTACAAAAACAGCATTTTCAAACTGAGGAATGAAAAGAAAGGTTTAACTTTTTGAGATGAATACACATATCACTAAGCGGTTTCTCAGATAGCTTCCTTCTAGTTTTCACCCTGGGATTGTCGTTTTTTCACCGTCATCCCCCATGAGCTCCCAACTGTCCATTCGCAGAAGGGAGAAAAACTGTGTTTCCAAACTGCTGAATCAAAAGAAACGTATATTTCTGTGAGATGAATGCACACATCACAATACAGTTTCTCAGAAGGCTTCTTTCTAGTTTTTACCTGAAGATATTTTATTTTTCACCATAGGCCTCAAGGGGCTCCCAAATATCCCTTCACAGATTCTACAAAAACAGTGTTTCCAAACTGCTGAATGAAAAGAAATTTTTAACTCTGCAAGATGAATGCACACATCACAAGTCGTTTCCTCAGATAGCTTCCTTCTAGTTTTTTTTCCTGGGATATTCGATACTTTGCCATTGGCCTCAATGAGCCCCCAAATGTCCATATGCAGAATGAACAAAAATGGTTTTTCCAAACTGCTGAATCAAAGAAAAAGTTTACTCTGTGAGATGAATGCGCATATCACAAGGCAGTTTCTAAGAAAGTTTTTCTACTTTTGATCTGAAGACATTTTCTTTTTCACCATAGGCCTCAATGTGCTCCCAAATATCCCTTTGCAGATTCTTAAAAAACACTGTTTCCAAACAGCTGAATGCAAAGAAAGGTTTACCTCTGCAAGATAATTGTACACATCACAAAGCGGTTTCTCAGACAGGTTCCTTCTAGTTTTTATCATGAGATATTCACTTTTTCACCTTTTGCTTCAATGAGATCTCCAATACTCATGCGTGGAATAGACATAAGCAGTGCTTCCAAATTGCTGAATCAAAAGAAAGGTTTAACTCTGTGAGATGAATGTTCACATTCCAAAGCAGTTTCTCAGAACACTTCTTTCTAGTTTTCATTGGAAGATATTTTCTTTTTCACCATAGGCTTCAATGCACTCTCAAATATCACTTCGTAGATTCTACAAGAACAGTGTTTCCAAACTGCTGAATGAAAGGAAAGGTTTAACTCTGTGAGATGAATGCATTCATCATGAAGCAGTTTCTCATGAGTTTTCTTTCTCGTTCTTATCTGAAGGTATTTTCTTTTTCATCACAGGCTTCAATGCATTCCCAAATATTAACTCGCAGATTCTACAAAACCGTTTTTTTCTGAACTTCTGAATGAAAAGAAAGGTTTAACTCTGTAAGATGAATGCACACACCACAGGGCAGTTTCTCAGATAGCTTCCTTTTACTTTTTATCCTGGGATATTCCATTTCTCACCATTGGCATCACTGAGCTCCCTTATGTCCTTTTGCAGAAAGGACAAAAACAGTGTTTCCAAACTGCCAAATCTAAAGAAAGGTTTAGCTCTGTGAGATGAATGTACGTATCACAAAGCAGTTTCTCAGAAAGCTTCTTTGTAGTTTTTTTCTGAAGCTGTATTCTTTTTCACCATAGGACTCAATGGGCTCCCAGATATGCTTTCACAGATTCTACAAAATAAGTGTTTTCAAACAGCTGAATTAAAAGAAAAGTTAAACTTTTTGAGATGAATGCAGACATCACAAAGCAGTTTCTCAGACAGCTTTCTTCTACTTTTTATGGTGGGACATTCGATTTTTTGGCCATTGGCCTCAATAAGCTATCAAATGTTGATTCACAGAATGGGCAAAAAAAAAGTGTTTTCAAACTGCTGAATCAAAAGAAAGGTTTAACTCTGTGAGATGAATGCACATATCACAAAGCAGTTTCTCAGAAAGCTTCTTTCTAGTTTTTATCTGAAGATATTTTCTTTTTGACCTTAGGCCTCAAAGTGCCAACAAATATCGCTTTACAGACTCCACAAAAACAGAGCTTCCACACTGCTGTATGAAAGGAACGTTAAGTCTGTGAGATGAATGCCCACATCACATAGGGGTTTTTCATATAGTTTCCTTCTAGTTTTTATCCTGGGATATTTGCTATTTTGCCATTGCCCTCAATGAGCTCCCAAATGTCCATTTGTAGAATCAACAAAACAGGGTTTCCAAACTGCTGAAGCAAAAGAAAGGATTTACTCTGTGGGATGAATAGTCACAAAGCATTTTCTCAAAAAGCTTCTTTCTTGTTTTTATCTGAAGATATTTTCTTTTTCACTATAGGCCTCAATGCACTCCCAAATATCTCTTTGTAGATTGTACAAGGACAGTGTTTCTAAACTGCTGAATGAAAAGAAAGGTTTAACTCTGTGAATGGAATGCACACATCACAATGAGGTTTCTCAGATTTCTTCCTTCTGGTTTTGATCGTGAGATACTAGATTTTTGGCAATTGGCCTCTTTGAGCTCCCTAATGTCCATTCACACAATGGATAAAACAGTGTTTCAAAACCACTGCATCAAAAGAAAGCTTTAACTCAGTGAGATGAATGGACAAATCACAAAGCAGTTTCTTGGAAAACTTCTTTCCAGTTTTTATCTGAAGATATTTTCTTTTTCACCACAGGCCTCAAAGTGCTCCCAAATCTCCCTTCACAGATTCTGCAAAAACGGTGTTTCCAAACTTCTGAATCAAAAGAAAAGTTTACTCTGTGAGATGAATGAAAACCTCACACAAAGACGTTTCTCAGAAAGGTTCATTCTAGCTTTTACCTGAGGATATTTTCTTTTTCATCAGAGGTCTCAATGCGCTCCCCAAAATTCCTTTGCAGATTCTACAAAAACAGTGTTTCCACACTGCTGAATGAAAGTTAATGTTTAACTCTGGAGATGAATGGACACAACACAAAGTGTTTCCTCAGATAGAGCCTTCTAGTTTTTATCCTTGTATATTCGATTTTTCATAATTGCCTCAATGAGCTCCCAAATGTCCATTCCCAGAACGGACAAAAACAATGTTTCTAAATAGCTGAATAAAAATACACGTTTACATCTGTAAGATGAATGCATACATCACAAAGCAGTGTTTCAAAAAGCTTCTTTCTAGTTTTATCTAAAGACATTTTCTTTGTCACCATAGGCCTCAATGTGCTCTCAAATATCCCTTCACAGGTACTGCAAAAACATTGTTTCCAAACTGCTGAATGAATAGAAAGGTTTACCTCTGTGAGATAAATGCACACATCACAAAACATTTCCTCTGATAGCTTCCTCTGGTTTTTATCTGGGATATTCATGGTTTTGCCATTGGCCTGAATGAGCTCCCAAATATCCATTCGCAGTATGGACAAAACAGTGTTTCCAAATTGTTGAATCAACAGAAACTTTTACGTCTGTGAGAAGAATGCACACATCACAAAGTGTTTCCTGAGAAGCTTCCCTACAGGTTTTATCTGGGAATATTTGATTTTTCAGGATTGGCCTCAATGAACTCTCAAATGTCCGTTTGAAGAATGCACAAAAACAGTGTTTTCAAACTGCTGCATCAAAACTAAAGTTTAACTCTGTGATATAAAAGGACACAACACATAGCGATATCTCAGAAAGTTTCTTTTTCATTTTTATCTGCAGATATTTCCTTTTTCACTGTAGTCCTTAATGTGCTCCTAAATATCCCTTTGCATATTCTACAGAGCAGTGTTTCCACACTATGGAATGAAAAGAAAGGCTTAACTCTGCAAGATGAATGCTCACATCACAAAGCAGTTTCCCAAATGGCTTCCTTCTAGTTTTTATCCTGGGATATTCTTTTTTTTGCCATTGTCCTCAATGATCTCCAAAATGTTCATTCTCAAAATGGAGAAAAACTGTTTCCAAACTGCTGAATCAAAAAAAAGGTTTAAATTTGTGACATGAGTGCACTCATCACAAAGCAGTTTCTCAGAAGGCTTTCTTCTGTTTTTTGTATGAAGATATTACCTTTTTCACCATAGGCCTCAATGCACTCCCAAATATCCCTTTGCAGATTCTATAAAACCAGGATTTCCAAACTGCTGAATGAAAAGAAAGCTTTAACTCTGCGAGATGAATGCACACATCACAAAGCAGTTTCTCAGATAGCTTCCTTCTACTTTTTATTCTGGTGTATTCACTTTTTCGCCTTTGCCCTCAATGAGCTCCAAAATGTCCATTCACAGAATGGACAAAACAGTGTCTCCAAACTGCTGGATAAAAAGCAAGGTTTAATGGGATGAATGGAAACATCACAAAGCAGTTTCTCTGAAAGTTTCTTTCCAGTTTATACCTGAAGATATTTTCTTTTTCACCATAGGCCCCCAATATACTCCCAAATATCCCTTCGCAGATTGAACAAAAACAGTGTTTCCAAAGTGCTGAATGAAAAGAAAGGTTTAATTCTATGAGATGAGTGCACACATTACAAAGCAGTTTCTCAGAATGTTTCTTTCTAGTTTTTATCTGAAGATATTTTCTTTTTCACCACAGGCCTCAATGCGCTCCCAAGTATCCCTTTGCAGATTCTACAAAAGCAGTGTTTTATAACTGCTAAATGAAAAGAAAGTTTTAAATTTTTGAGACGAAGACACACAACACAAAGCAGTTTCTCAGATAGCTTCTTTCTAGTTTTTATCTACAGATATTTCCTTTTTCACCAGAGTGCTCAATGAGCTCCTAAATATCACTTTGCAGATTCTACAAAAAGAGTGTTTCCACACTGCAGAATGAAAAGAAAGATTTTTCTCTGCATGATGAATGCTCAAATCACAAAGTGATTTCCCAAATAGCTTCCTTCTAGTTTTTATGCTGGGATATTCGATTTTTTCACCATTGACCTCAATGAGCACCAAAATGTCCATTTGCAGAATGGAAAAAAAACAGTGTTTCCAAACTACTGAATCAAAAGAAGGGTTTAAATCTGTAACATGAATGCACTCATTACAAAACAGTTTCTCAGAAATCTTCTTTCTGGTTTTTATATGAAGATATTTTCTTTTTCACAATAGGCCTCAATGCATTCCCAAATATCCCTTTGCAGATTCTAAAAAACAGGGTTTCCAAACTGCTGAATGAAAAGAAAGGGTTAACTTGGTGTGGTGAATGCACACATCACAGAACAGTTTCTCAGATAGCTTCCTTCTACTTTTTATCCTGCTGTATTCACTTTTTTGCCTTTGTTGTCAATGAGCTCCGAAATGTCCATTTGCAGAATTGACAAGAACAGTGTTTTCAAACTACTGAATAACGGGATGAATGGGCAGATCACAAAGCAGTTTCTCAGAAAGTTTCTTCCTAGTTTTTACCTGGACATATTTTCTTTTCCACCATAAGCCTCATATGCTCTCAAATATCCCTTTGCAGATTGAACAAAAACAGTGTTTCCAAAGTCCTGAATGAAAAGAAAAGTTAAAATCTACGAGATGAATGCACACACCCCAAAGCTGTTTCTCAGAAAGTTTCTTTCAAGTTTTTGTCTGAAGATAATTGTCTTTTTCACCATAGGCCTCAAAGCATTGCCAAGGATCCATTTGCAGATTCTACAAAAACAGTGTTTTCAAAGTGCTGAATGAAAAAGAAACTTTAATATTTCAAAATGAATGCACACAAAGCAAAGTAGTTTCTCAGATGGCTTCCTTCTAGTTTTTATCCTGGAATATTCGATTTTTCATCATTGGCCTCAATGAGCTCCAAAATATCCCTTTGCAGATTTTCCAAGCTACTGAATGTAAAGAAAGGTTTAACTCTGCCAGGTGAATGCATACATCACAAAGTGGTTTTGAAGATAGCCTCTTTCTAGTTTTTATCATGGGATATTCGATTTTTTGCCATTGGCCTCAATTAACTCCCAAATATCCAATTGCTAAATGAACTAAAACAGTGTTTTCATAATGCTAAATCAAAAAGAGTTTGATTCTATTAGATGAATGCACATATTACAAAATATTATCTCTGAAATCTTCTTTCTAGTTTTAATCTGAAGTTATTTTCCTTTACACCGTAGGACCCAATACGCTCTCAAACATGCCTTTGCAAGTTGCACAAAAACACTGTTTCCAGACTTCTGAATGAAAAGGAAAGTTTAACTCTGTCAAGGAATACACACATCACAAAGCAGTTTCTCAAATAGATTCCTTCCCGTTTTTATCATGGGATATTCTATTTTTCAGGATTAGCCTCAATGAGCTCCCAAATGTCCATTCACAGAATGGACAAAAACAGTGTTTCCAAACTGCTGAAACAAAAGAAAGGTTTCACTCTGTAAGATGAATGCACACATCCCTAAGAAGTTTCTCAGAAAATTTCTTTCTAGTTTTTATCTGACGATATTTTCTTTTTCATGAAAAGCCACAATGCACTCTCAAAACTCCCTTCACAGCTTCTACAAAAACAGTGTTTCCAAACTGCTGAATGAAAAGGAAAGGTTTAACACTGTGATATGAATGCATGTGTCACAGATCAGTTTCACAGATAGCTTCCTTACAGTTTTTATCGGGAGATATTTGATTTTTCACCATTGGCCTCAAAGAACTCCCAGACATCTCTTCGCAGAATGGAGAAAAAGAGTTTTTCCAAACTGATGAATCAAAAGCAAGCTTTAACTCTGTGAGATAAATGCACTCATCACAAATCAGTTTCTCAGAAAGTTTCTTTCTAGTTTTCACCTGATGATAATTTATTTTTCACCATAGGCCTCAGTGCACTCCCAAATATTCCTTTGCAGAATCTAAAAAGCTACTGTTTTCATGCTGCTGAATGAGAAGGAAGGTTTAAGCTTTTGACTTGAATGCACACATCACAAAGCAGTTTCTCAGATAGCTTCCTTCTAGTTTTTATCCTGGGATATTCTACTTTTGCCATAGGCCAAATAGGCTTCCAAATGTCCATTTGCAGAATGAAAAAAGCCGTGTTTCCAAACTGCTGAATCAAAAGAAATCTGCAACTCTGTGAGATCAATGCACATGTCACAAAGCAGTTTCTCAGAAACATTCTCTAATTTTTATCTAAAGATATTTTCTTTTTCCTCAATACACTCCCAACCTGTGAAGTGTTACTTCACAGATTCTACAAAAAGTGTTTCCAAACTGCTGAATGTAAAGAACGTTTGAGTTCTGTGAGATTAATGCACACTACACAAAGCAGTTCCTAAGATTGCTTCCTGCTAGTTTTTATCCTGGTATAATAGTTTTTTCACCATTGGCCCCAATGAGCTCCCAAATGTAAATTGGAAGAATGTACATAAATGGTGTTTCCAAATTGCTGAATCAAAAGAAAGGTTTAACACTGTGAGATGAATGCTCACATCACACAGCAGATTCTCAGAAAGCTTCTCTTTCTAATTTTTATCTGGACATATTTTCTTTTTCACCATAGCCCTAATGCGCTCCCAAATATTCCTTCACAGATTCCGCCAAAACAGTGTTTCCAAACGGCTGAAAGAAAAGAAAGGTATAACTCTGAGAAATGAATGCACTCATCACAAAGAGATTTCTCAGATAGCTTCCACCAAGTTTTTTTGTTTGTTGGTTGGTTTGTTTTTATTATACTTTAAGTTCTAGGGTAGATATGCATAATGTGCAGGTTTGTTACATATGTATACTTGTGCCATGTTGGTGTGCTGGACCCATCAACTTGTCAGCACCCATCAATTCATCATTCATATCATGTATAACTCCCAATGCAATCCCTCCCTCCTCCCCCCTCCCCATGAGAGGCCCCAGTGTGTGATGTTCCCCTTTCCGAGTCCAAGTGATCTCATTGTTCAGTTCCCACCTATGAGTGAGAACATGCGGTGTTTGGTTTTCTGTTCTTGTGATAGTTTGCTAAGAATGATGGTTTCCAGCTGCATCCATGGCCCTACAAAGGACGCAAACTCATCCTTTTTTATGGCTGCATAGTATTCCATGGTGTATATGTGCCACATTTTCTTAATCCAGTCTGTCACAGATGGACATTTGGGTTGATTCCAAGTCTTTCCTATTGTGAATAGTGCCGCAATAAACATACGTGTGCATGTGTCTTTGTAGTAGAATAATTTATAATCCTTTGGGTATATACCCAGTAATGGGATGGCTGGGTCATATGGTATACCTAGTTGTAGATCCTTGAGGAATTGCCATACTGTTTTCCATAATGGTTGAACTAGTTTACAATCCCACCAACAGTGTAAAAGTGTTCTTATTTCTCCACATCCTCTCCAACACCTGTTGTTTCCTGACTTTTTAATGATTTATGTTCTAACTGGTGTGAGATGGTATCTCATTGTGGTTTTGATTTGCATTTCTCTGATGGCGAGTGATGATGAGCAGTTTTTCATGTGTCTGTTGGCTGTATGAATGTCTTCTTTTGAGAAATGTCTGTTCATATCCTTTGCCCACTTTTTGATGGAGTTGTTTGTTTTTTTCTTGTATATTTGTTTGAGTTCTTTGTAGATTCTGGATATTAGCCCTTTGTCAGATGAGTAGATTGCAAAAATTTTCTCCCATTCTGTAGGTTGCCTGTTCACGCTGATGGTAGTTTCTTTTGCTGTGCAGAAGCCCTTTAGTTTAATTAGATCCCATTTGTCAATTTTGGCTTTTGCTGCCATTGCTTTTGGTGTTTTAGACATGAAGTCCTTGCCCATGCCTATGTCCTGAATGGTACTCCCTAGATTTCTTCTAGGGTTTTTATGGTATTAGGTCGAACATTTAAGTCTCTAATCCATCTTGAATTAATCTTCGTATAAGGGGTAAGGAAAGGATCCAGTTTCAGCTTTCTGCTTATGGCTAGCCAGTTTTCCCATCACAATTTATTAAATAGGGAATCCTTTCCCCATTTCTTGTTTTTGTCAGGTTTGTGAAAGATCAGATGGCTGTAGATATGTGGTATTATTTCTGAGGACTCTGTTCTGTTCCTTTGGTCTATATCTCTGTTTTGGTACCAGTACCATGCTGTTTTGGTTACTGTAGCCTTGTAGTATAGTTTGAAGTCAGGTAGCGTGATGCCTCCAGCTTTGTCCTTTTGACTTAGGATTGTCTTGGCAATGCAGGCTCTTTTTGGTTCCATATGGACTTTAAAGCAGTTTTTTCCAATTCTGTGAAGAAAGTCATTGGTAGCTTGATGGGGATGGCATTGAATCTATAAATAACCTTGGGCAGTATGGCCATTTTCACAATATTGATTCTTCCTATCCATGAGCATGATATGTTCTTCCATTTGTTTGTGTCCTCTTTGATTTCACTGAGCAGTGGTTTGTAGTTCTCCTTGAAGAGGTCCTTTACATCCCTTGTAAGTTGGATTCCTAGGTATTGTATTCTCTTTGAAGCAATTGTGAATGGAAGTTCATTCCTAATTTGGCTCTCTGCTAGTCTGTTACTGGTGTATAAGAATGCTTGTGATTTTTGCACATTAATTTTGTATCCTGAGACTTTGCTGAAGTTGCTTATCAGCTTAAGGAGATTTTGGGCTGAGACGATGGGGTTTTCTAAATATACAATCATGTCATCTGCAAACAGGGACAATTTGACTTCTTCTTTTCCTTACTGGATACCCTTGATTTCTTTCTCTTGCCTGATTGCCCTAGCCAGAACTTCCAACACTATGTTGACTAGGAGTGGTGAGAGAGGGCATCCCTGTCTTGTGCCAGTTTTCAAAGGGAATTTTTCCAGTTTTTGCCCATTCAGTATGATATTAGCTGTGGGTTTGTCATAAATAGCTCTTATTATTTTGAGGTACGTTCCATCAATACCGAATTTCTTGAGCGTTTTTAGCATGAAGGGCTGTTGAATTTTGTCAAAAGCCTTTTCTGCATCTATTGAGATAATTATGTGGTTCTTGTCTTTGGTTCTGTTTATATGCTGGATTATGTTTATTGATTTGCGAATGTTGAACCAGCCTTGCATCCCAGGGATGAAGCCCACTTGATCATGGTGGATAAGCTTTTTGATGTGCTGCTGAATCCGGTTTGCCAGTATTTTATTGAGAAGTTTTGCATCGATGTTCATCAGGGAGATTGGTCTAAAATTCTCTGTTTTTGTTGTATCTCTGCTAGGCTTTCATATCAGGATGATGTTGGCCTCATAAAATGAGTTAGGGAGGATTCCCTCTTTTTCTATTGATTGGAATAGTTTCAGAAGGAATGGTACCAGCTCCTCCTTGTACCTCTGGTAGAATTCAGCTGTGAATCCATCTGGTCCTGGACTTTTTTTAGTGGTAGGCTATTAATTGTTGCCTCAATTTCAGAGCCTGCTATTGGTCTATTCAGGGATTCAACTTCTTCCTGGTTTAGTCTTGGAGGGTGTAAGTGTCCAGGAAATTATCCATTTCTTATAGATTTTCTAGTTGATTTGCGTAGAGGCGTTTATAGTATTCTCTGATGGTAGTTTGCATTTCTGTGGGGTCGGTGGTGATATCCCCTTTATCATTTTTTATTGCGTCTATTTGATTCCTCTCTCTTTTCTTCTTTATCAGTCTTGCTAGCAGTCTGTCAATTTTGTTGATCTTTTCAAAAAACCAACTCCTGGATTCACTGATTTTTTGGAGGGTTTTCTGTGTCTCTATCTCCTTCAGTTCTGCTCTGATCTTAGTTATTTCTTGCCTTCTTCTAGCTTTTGAATGTGTTTGCTCTTGTCTCTCTAGTTCTTTTAATTGTGATGTTAGAGTGTCAATTTTAGATCTTTCCTGCTTTCTCTTGTGGACATTTAGTGCTATAAATTTCCCTCTACACACTGCTTTCAATGTGTCCCCGAGATTCTGGTATGTTGTATCTTTGTTCTCATTGGTTTCAAAGAACATCTTTATTTCTGCTTTCATTTAGTTATGTACCCAGTAGTCATTCAGGAGCAGGCTGTTCAGTTTCCATGTAGTTGAGCGATTTTGATTGAGTTTCTTAGTCCTGAGTTCTAGTTTGATTGCATTGTGGTCTGAGAGAAAGTTTGTTGTAATTTCTGTTCTTTTACATTTGCAGAGGAGTGCTTTACTTCCAATTATGTGGTCAATTTTGGAATAAGAGTGATGTGGTGCTGAGAAGAATGCATATTCTGTTGATTTGGGGTGGAGAGTTCTGTATATGTCTATTAGGTCCGCTTGGTGCAGAGATGAGTTCAATTCCTGGATATCCTTGTTAACTTTCTGTCTCGTTGATCTGTCTAATGTTGACAGTGGAGTGTTGAAGTCTCCCATTATTATTGTATGGGAGTCTAAGTCTCTTTGTAAGTCTCTAAGGACTTGCTTTATGAATCTGGGTGCTCCTGTATTGGGTGCATTTATATTTAGTATAGTTAGCTCTTCCTGTTGAATTGATCCCTTTAGCATTATGTAATGGCCTTCTTTGTCTCTTTCGATCTTTGATGGTTTAAAGTCTGTTTTATCAGAGACTAGGATTGTAACCCCTGCTTTTTTATGTTCTCCATTTGCTTGGTAGATCTTCCTCCATCCCTTTATTTTGAGGCTGTGTATGTCTCTGCATGTGAGATGGGTCTCCTGAATACAGCAGACTGATGGGTCTTGACTCTTGATCCAGTTTGCCAGTCTGTGTCTTTTAATTGGAGCATTTAGTCCATTTACATTTAAGGTTAATATTGTTATGTGTGAACTTGATCCTGCCATTATGATATTAACTGGTTATTTTGCTCGTTAGTTGATGCAGTTTCTTCCTAGCCTCGATGGTCTTTACATTTTGGCATGTTTTTGCAATGGTTGGTACCGGTTGTTCCTTTCCATGTTTAGGGCTTCCTTCAGGGTCTCTTGTAAGGCAGGCCTGGTGGTGACAAAATCTCTAAGCATTTGCTTATCTGTAAAGGATTTTATTTCTCCTCACTTATGAAACTTACTTTGGCTGGATATGAAATTCTGGGTTGGAAATTCTTTTCTTTAAGAACATTGAATATTGGCCCCCACTCTCTTCTGGCTTGTAGAGTTTCTGCCGAGAGATCTGCTGTTAGTCTGATGGGCTTCCCTTTGTGGGTAACCCGACCTTTCTCTCTGGCTGCCCTTAAGATTTTTTCCTTCATTTCAACTTTGGTGAATCTGGCAATTATGTGTCTTGGAGTTGCTCTTCTGGAGGAGTATGTTTGTGGCATTCTCTGTGTTTCCTGAATTTGAATATTGGCCTGCCCTACTAGGTTGGGGAAGTTCTCCTGGATGATATCCTGAAGAGTGTTTTCCAACTTGGTTCCATCTTCCCCCTCACTTTCAGGCACCCCAATCAGACGTAGATTTGGTCTTTTTACATAATCCCATACTTCTTGCAGGCTTTGTTCATTTCTTTTTCTTCTTTTTTCTTTTGGTTTCTCTTCTCGCTTCATTTCATTCATCTGATCCTCAATCACTGATACTCTTTCTTCCAGTTGATCAAGTTGGTTACTGAAGCTTGTGTATTTGTCACGTAGTTCTCATGTCATGGTTTTCATCTCTGTCATTTCGTTTATGACCTTCTCTGCATTAATTAGTCTAGCTGTCAATTCTTCCACTCTTTTTTCAAGATTTTTAATTTCTTTGCGCTGGGTACGTAATTCCTCCTTTAGCTCTGAGAAGTTTGATGGACTGAAGTCTTCTTGTCTCATCTCATCTAAGTCATTCTCTGAGCAGCTTCGATCCATTTCTGGCGATGGGCTGCGCTCCTTTGCAGGGGGAGATGCGCTCTTATTTTTTGAATTTCCAGCTTTTCTGCCCTGCTTCTTCCCCATCTTTGTGGTTTTATCTATCTCTGGTCTTTGATGATGGTGACGTACTGATGGGGTTTTGGTATAGGTGTTCTTCTTGTTTGATAGTTTTCCTTCTGACAGTCAGGACCCTCAGCTATAGGTCTGTTGGAGATTGCTTGAGATCCCCTCCAGACCCTGTTTGCCTGGGTATCAGCAGCAGAGGTTTCCGAAGATAGAATATTGCTGAACAGCGAGTGTACCTGTCTGATTCTTCCTTTGGAAGCTTCCTCTCAGGGGTGTACTCCACCCTGTGAGGTGTGGGGTGTCAGACTGCCCCTAGTTGGGGATGTCTCCCAGCTAGGCTACTCAGGGGTTAGGGACCCACCTGAGCAGGCAGTCTGTCCATTCTCAGATCTCAGCCTCCACGTTGGGAGATCCACGGCTCCCCCCTAAGCTGTCAGACAGAGTCGTTCATGTCTGCACCGGCCCCGCTGCTTCCCCAGTTGGACTTCAGCTGTGCGCTGTCCTCAGAGGTGTAGTCTACAGAGACAGGCAGGATTCCTTGAGCTGCTGTGAGCTCCACCCAGTTCGAGCTTCCCAGCAGCTTTGTGTACCTACTTAAGCCTCAGCAATGGTGGGCGCCCCTCCCCCAGCCTCGCTGCTGCCTTGCGGATAGATCACCACAGACTGCTGTGTTAGCAGTGAGGGAGGCTCCGTGGGTGTGGGCCCCTCCCGGTCAGGTGTGGTATATATTCTCCTGGTGTGCCTGATTGCTGAAAGTGCAGTATTGGGGTGGAAGTTACCCGATTTTCCAGGTGTTGTGTGTCTCAGTTCCCCTGGCTAGGAAAACGGATTTCCTTCCCCCTTGGGCTTCCAGGTGAGGTGATGCCTTGCCCTGCTTCAGCTGTCACTGGTCAGGCTGCAGCAGCTGACCAGCACCGATTGTCCAGCACTCCCTAGTGAGATGACCCCAGTACCTCAGTTGAAAATGCAGAAATCACTGGTCTTCTGTCACTCGTGCCGGGAGTTGGAGACTGGAGCTGTTTCTATTCAGCCATCTGAGATATTCATTTTTTCAACCTAGGCCTCAATGAAATCCCAAATATCCCTTCGCAGATTCTATAAAAAAAGTTTTTCCAGTTTGCTAAAACCACAGAAAGGTTTAACACATTGAGATGAATCCACACATTTCAGAGATGTTTCACAGATAGCTTCTTTCTAGTTTCTATCTGAGCATATTCTGTTTCTCACCATAGACCTCAATTGGCTCTCAAATGTCAGTTCACACATTCTAAAAAACGATTGGTTCCAACATACTGATTCAAAAGGAAGGTTTCACTCTGTGTGATGAATCCATACATCAGAAAGCAGTTTCAAAGGTAGCTTCTTTCTAGTTTTCATCTGGGGATATTCTGTTTTTCACCATAGGCCCCAATGGACTCCTAAATGTCCGTTTGCAGATTCTAGAAGAGTGTTTCCAACCTGTTGAAAGAAAAGAAAGGTTTAACACATAGAGTTGAATCCACACACCACAAAGAAGTTTTAAAGATAGCTTCTTTTGAGTTTTTATCAGGGGTCATTCAGTTTTTCATGGTAGGCCTATATGGGCTCCCAATTGTCTCTTCGTAGAGTCTACAAGCAGAGTGTTTACAACCCACTGAATGAAAAGAAAGGTTTAAGACATTTAGATGAATCCACGCAACACAAAGCATTTTCACAGTTAGCTTCTTTCTGTTTTTATCTGGGGATATTCTGTTTTTCACCATAGGCCACAATGGGTTCCCAAATGTCCCTTTGTAGATCTACACAAAGAGTTTTTCCAACCTGATGAATCAAGAGAAAGTTTTAACTCTGTGAGATGAATCCATACATCACAAAGCTGTTTCACAGAAACCTTCTTAGTTTTTATCTGTGGGTATTCTGTTTCTTACACAGGAGGCCTCAGTGGGCTTCAAAATGTCCCTTCAAAGATTCTGTAAGAAACGTGTTTCCAACCTGTTGAATCAAAAGAAAGCTTTAAATCTGTGATATGAATTCACACATCACAGCTTCACAGTAGTTTCTCTCTACTTTTTATCTGGGCATATTCCATTTTTCACCTTAGACCTCAATGGTCAATGAAATTTCCCTTCAAAGTTTCTACAAGAGTTGTGTTTTTAACCTGATGAAATAAAAGAAAGGTTTAACACTGTGAGATGAATGCACACATCACAAAGCAGTTTCACAGATAGCTTCTTATTCGTTTTTATCTGAGGTTATTCAGTTTATCACCATAGCCCTCAATAGGCTCCTAAATGTACATTCATAGATATTACACAAAAGGTGCTTCCAACCTGCTGGATCAAAAGAATGGCTTAACTCTGTAAGATAAATACAAACACGAAAAAGCAGTTTCACAGATAGCTTCTTTTTAGTTTTTATCTGGAGATACTCGGTTTTTCATTACAGGCCTCAATGGGCTCCCAAATGTCCCTTTGCAGATTCCACAAGAAGAGTGTTTCCAACCTACTGAAAGAAAAAAAAAAATGTTTTACATATTGAGATGAATCCAAATGTCACAAAGCAGTTTCACAGACAGCTTCTTTCTAGTTTTTATCTGAGCCTATTCTGATTTTCACCATAAGCCTCAATGGGCTGTTAAATGTCCCTTCGCACATTCTACAAAATGAGCTTTTCCAACTTGCTGAATCAAAAGAAAGGTTTATCTCTGTGAGATGAATCTACACATCACAAAGAAGTTTCACAGATTGCTTCTTTCTAGTTTTTATCTGGGGATATTATGTTTTTCACCATAGGCATCAATGGGCTCACAAATGACTCTCAGCAGATTCTACAAGAAGAGTATTTCGGCCGGGCGCGGTGGCTCAAGCCTGTAATCCCAGCACGGATCACGACGTCAGGAGATCGAGACCATCCTGGCTAACACGGTGAAACCCCGTCTCTACTAAAAAATACAAAAAACTAGCCGGGCGAGGTGGCAGGCGCCTGTAGTCCCAGCTACTTGGGAGGCTGAGGCAGAGAATGGCGTAAGCCCGGAGGCGGAGCTTGCAGTGAGCTGAGATCCGGCCACTGTACTCCAGCCTGGGCGACAGAGCGAGACTCCGTCTCAAAAAAAAAAAAAAAAAAAAAAAAAAAAAAAAAAAAAGAAGAGTATTTCCAGCCTGCAGAATCAACGGAAGATTTAGTTGTATGAAATGAATCCACAGATCACAAAGTAGTTTCACAGATAGCCTCTTTCTAGTTTTTAACTGAGGATATTCTGTTTTTCACCATAGGCCTCAATGGGCTCCCAAATGTCCCTTTGCAGATTCTACAAGAAGAGTGTTCCAACTTGTTGAAACCAAACAAAGGTTTAACACATTGAAATGAATCTACATATCACAAAGCAGTTTCACATATAGCTTCTTTTTAGTTTTTATAAGGGTTATTTTGTTTTTCATAGTAGGCCTCTACGGGCTCCCAATTGTCCCTTCCCAGATTCCACGAGAAGAGTGTTTCCAACCTGCTGAATCAAAAGAAAGGTATAACTCTGTGAGATGAATCCACACATTACAAAGAAATTTCACAGATGGTTTCTTTCTAGCTTTTGTCTGAGAATATTTTGTTTTTCACTATAGGCCTCAATGAGCTCCCAAATGTCCCTTCACAGATTCTAAAAGAAGAATCTTTTCAACCTGCTGAATCAAAAGAAAGGTTTAACACATTCAGATGAATCCACACCCCACAAAGCAGTTTCAAAACAGTTAATTTCTTTCTAGTTTTTATCTGGGGATATTCTGTTTTTCACCATAGGTCACAAAGGGCTCCCAAATAACCCTTTGCAGATTCTACAAAAAAAGTTTTTCCAAGCTGCCGAATCAAGAAAAAGATTTAACTCTGTGAGATGAACACACACATCACAAAACAGCTTCAAGGACAGCTTCCTCTTAGTTTTCATCTGGGGATATTTGTTTTATTATAATAGGCCTCAATGGGCTTCAAAAATGTCCCTTTGCAGATTCTAAAAGAAAGGTGTTTCCAACCTGCTAAATCTAAAGTAAGGTTTAAGTCCATGATATGAATGCACACCTCATAAAGCAGTTTCACAGAGAACTTCTTTCTAGTTTTTATATGGGGATATTCAGTTTTTCACCATAGGCCTCAATAGGCTCCTAAATGCCCATTCACATATGCTACACAAAAAGTGTTTCCAACCTGCTGGATCCAAAGAATGGCTTAACTCTATGACTTGAATCCAATCATCACAAAGCAGTTTTACATGTAGCATCTTTCTAGTTTTTACCTGGGGATATTCGGTTTTTCACCATAGGCCTCAATGGGCTGCCAAATGTCCCTTCACGGATTCTAAAAGAAGAGTTTTTCCAACCTGATGAAACTAAAGAAAGGTTTAAAATATTGAGATGAATCCACACATCACAAAGTGGTTTCACAGATAGCTTCTTTCTAGCTTTTATCTGAGCATATTTATTTTTTCCCCATAGGCCTCAATGGGCTCCCAAATGACTTTTTGCACATTCTACAGAGTGTTTGCAACCTGATGAATCAAAAAAAAAGTTTAACTCTTTGAAACTAATGTACACATCACAAAGCACTTTTATAGATAACTTCCATCTAGTTTTTTTTTTCAGGGGATACACTGTTTTTCACCATAGGGCTCAATGGCCTCCCAGATGTCCCTTTGAAGATTCTACAAGAAGAGTGTTAACAACTTGATGAATCAAAGAGAGGATCGGCCGGGCACGGTGGCTCAAGCCTGTAATCCCAGCACTTTGGGAGGCCGAGAAGGGCGGATCACAAGGTCAGGAGATCGAGACCATCCTGGCTAATACGGTGAAACCCCGTCTCTACTAAAAAATACAAAAAAAAAACTAGCCGGGCGTCGTGGCGGGTGCCTGTAGTCCCAGCTACTCAGGAGGCTGAGGCAGGAGAATGGCGTAAACCCGGGAGGCGGAGCTTGCAGTGATCTGAGATCCGGCCACTGCACTCCAGCCTGGGTGACAGCGAGACTCTGTCGCAAAAAAAAAAAAGAGAGGATCAACAATGTAAGATGAATCCCCATATCACAAAGCAGTTTAACGATAGATTCTTTCTTGTTTTTGTCTGTCAATTCTCCTTTGTTCATAGCAGTCCTCAATAGGCTCTTAAATATCCCTTCGCAGATTCTACAAGAAGAGTGTTTCCAACCTGCTGAATCAAAAGAAAGGTTTAACTCTGTGAGATGAATCCACACATCAAAAAGTAGATTCACAGACAGATTTTTTCTAGTTTTCATTTGGGGACATTCAGTTTTTCACCGTAGGCCTCAATGGGCTCCCAAATGTCCCTTTGCAGATTCTACAAGAAGAGTGTTTCCAAACTTCTAAATCAAAAGAAAAGTTTAATACATTGAGAAGAATGCACACACCACAAGGCAGTTTCACAGATACCGTCTTTCTAGTTTTTATCTGAGGATATTCAATTTTTCACCATAGGCCTCAATAGCCTCCCAAATGTCCATTCACAGATACTACTAGAAGAAAGTTTTCAACCCGCTGAATCAAAAGAAAGGTTTATCTCTGTGAGATGAATCCACATACCAGAAAGCAGTTTCACAGATATCTTCTTTCTAGTTTTTATCTGTGGATATTTGGTTTTCCACCATAGGCTTCAAAGGACTCTCAAATGTCCTTTCTCAGATTCTACAAGAAGAGTGTTTTCAATCTGCTGAATCAAAAGAAAGGTTTAACTCTGTGAGATGAATACACATATCACAAAGCAATTTGACGGATAGCTTCTTTCTAGTTTTATCCAGGAATATTCAGTTTTTCAAAATAGGTCTCAATGGACTCATAAATGTTTCTTCACAGGTACTACAAGAAGAGTGTTTCCAACTTGCTGACATGAAAGAAAAATTTAACATATTGAGATGAATCCACACATCACAAAACAGTTTCACAAATACCTTCTTTGTAGTTTTTTTCTGAGGATATTCGAATTTTCACCATAGGCCTCAATAGGCTCCCAAATGTCCATTTGCAGATACTAGAAGAAGAGTGTTTCCAACCTGCTGAATCAAAAGAAAGGTGTAATTCTGTGACATGAATCCACATATCAGAAAGCATGTTCAGATAGCTTCTTTCTAGTTTTTAATTGGGGATATTCAGCTTTTCAACATAGGCATCAATGGTCTCCAAAATGTCCCTCTGCAGATTCCACAAGAAGAGGTTTCCAAATCTGCTGAATCAAAGAAAAGTTTAACTCTGAGAAATGAATACATACATCAGAAAGCAATTTCACAGATAGCTTCTTTCTAGTTTTTATCTGGGGATATTTGGTTTTTTACCATAGGCCCCAAAAGGCTCCTAAATATCCCATCGCAGATTCTACAGGAAGGGTGATTCAAACCTTCTGAATCAAAAGAAAGATTTATCTCTGTGAGATGAATCCACACATCAGAAAACAGTTTCACAGATATCTTCTTTCTAGTTTGTATCTGGGGATATTCAGTTTTTCACCATAGACCTCAATGGGTTCTCAAATGTTTCTTTGCAGCTTCTACAAGAAGAGTGCTTCCAACCTGTTGAATCAAAAGAAAGGTTTAAATTTGTGAGATGAATCCACATATCACACAGCGGTTTCACAGATTGCTTCTTCCTAATTTTTTATCTGGGGATGTTTGGTTATTCACCAAAGGCCTCAGTGGACTCCCAAATTTCCCTTCACAGATTTTACAAAAAGATTGTTTCCAACCTGCTGAATTAAAAGAATGTTTTAACTTTGGGAGATGAATCTATACATTGCAAAGCAGTTTCACAGATAGGTTTTTCTAATTTTTTATCTGGGGATAATTAGTTTTTCCACCATAGGCCTCAATGGTCTGCCAAATGTTTCTTTACAGATTCTACAAGAAGAATGTTTCCAACCTGCTGTAACAAAAGAAAGGTTTAAATCTGTGATATTAATACACACATCAGAAAGCAATTTCACAGAAAGATTCTTTCTAGTTTTCATCTGGGGATAGTTGGTTTTTCCCAGAGTGCTCAATGGGCTCCCAAATGTTTCTTCACAGATTCTGCAAGAAGAGTGTTTACAACCTGCTGGATCTAAGGAACGGTTTAACTCTCTGACTGGATGCAAACATCACAAAGCAGTTTCACAGATAGCTTCTTTCTAGTTTTTATCTGTTTTTCACCATAGCCCTAATGGGCTATGAATTTTCCCTTCAGAGTTTCTACAAAAAGAGTGTTTCCAACCTACAAAATCAAAAGAAATGTTTGACTCTTAGAGGTTAATCCACAAATCCGAAAGCAGTTTCACAGATTGCTTCTTTCTAGGTTTTATCTGAATATTCAGTTATTCACAGTAGGCCTCAATTGGCTCCTGAATGTCTCTTTGCAGATTCTACACAAAGAGTGTTTTAAGTCTGCTTATAAAAAGAAGGTTTTATTTATGTGAGATTAATCCACACACCACAACACTTTCACAGATAGCTTTTTTCTTGTGTTTATCTTGGGATATTCTGTTTTTCACCACAGTCCTCAATGGGCTCTCAAATGTCCATTTGTAGATTGTGCCAGAAGAGTGTTTCCAACTGCTGAATCAAAAGAACAGTGTAACTCAGTGAGATGAATTCACACATCACAAAGCAGTTTCACAAAGAGCTTATTTCTAGTTTCTAGAAGTTTAGAAACACTGTTTTTGCAGAACCCTGGGACACTTGGGAGTGCATTGAGGCCTATAGTGCAACACTTGCAGACACTTGGGAGCACATTGAGGCCTATAGTGAATAAGCAAGTATTGTCAGATAAAACTTGAAAGAAGCCATCTGAGAAACTGCTTTGTGATGTGTTCTTTCATCTCACAGAGTTAAAACTTTCTTTTGATGCAGCAGTGTGGAAACGCTGTTTTTGTCTATTCTGTGAATGGATATTTGAGAGCTCAGTGAGGTCAATATTGAAAATTCGAATATCCCATGATAAAAATGAGATGGAAGCTACCTGAGGAAATGCTTTGCGGTGTGTGCATTCATCTCACAGAATTAAAGCATTCCTTTCATTCAGCAATTTGGAAATGCTGTTTATGTAGAATCTGGGAAGGGATATTTTGGAGTGCATTGGGGAAGATGGTGTAAATGACAACATTTTATATAAAAATTAAAAAGTAGCTTTCTGAGAAATTGCTTTGTGATGTGGGCATTCATCTTGAAAAGTTAAAGCTTTCTTTTCATTGAGCAGGCTTAAAACACAGTTTTTGTAGAATCTGCGAAGAGAGCGCAATGAAGCATACGATGACAAAGAAAATATCATCAGATGAAAACTAGAAAGATCCATTCTGAGAAACTGCGTCGTGATGTGTGTGTTCATCTCACAGAGTTAAAACTTTCTTTTAATTCAGCAGAATGGAAACCTTTTTGTGTCCATTCTGCAAAAAGACATTTGGGAGCTCAGAGAGGCCAAAGGCAAAAAAGTGAAAAAAATCAGTAAAAAAATTGGTGGAGAGGTCCTTTACATCCCTTGTGAGTTGGATTCCTAGGTATTTTATTCTCTTTGAAGCAATTGTGAATGGAAGTTCATTCATGATTTGGTTCTCTGTTTGACTGTTACTGGTGTATAAGAATACTTGTGATTTTTGCACATTAATTTTGTATCCTGAGACTTTGCTGAAGTTGCTTATCAGATTAAGGAGATTTGGGGCTGAGATAATAGGGTTTTCTAAATATACAATCATGTCATCTGCAAACAGGGACAATTTGACTTCTTTTCCTAACTGGACACCCTTTATTTCTTTCTCTTGCCTGATTGCCAGAGCCAGAACTTCCAACACCATGTTGACTAGGAGTGGTGAGAGAGGGCATCCCTGTCTTGTGCCAGTTTTCAAAGGGAATTTTTCCAGTTTTTGCCCATTCAGTATGATATTAGCTGTGGGTTTGTCATAAATAGCTCTTATTATTTTGAGGTACATTCCATGAATACCGAATTTATTGAGCGTTTTTAGCATGAAGGGCTGTTGAATTTTGTCAAAAGCCTTTTCTGCATCTATTGAGATAATCATGTGGTTCTTGTCTTTGGTTCTGTTTATATGCTGGATTACATTTATTGATTTGTAAATGCTGAACGAGCCTTGCATCCCAGGGATGAAGCCCACTTGATCATGGTGGATAAGCTTTTTGATGTGCTGCTGAATCCGGTTTGCCAGTATTTTATTGAGGATTTTTGCATCGATGTTCATCAGGGATATTGGTCTAAAATTCTCTTCTTTTGTTGTGTCTCTGCCAGGCTTTGGTATCAGGATGATGTTGGCCTCATAAAATGAGTTAGGGGGATTCCCTCTTTTTCTATTGATTGGAATAGTTTCAGAAGGAATGGTACAAGCTCCTCCTTGTACCTCTGGTAGAATTCAGCTGTGAATCCATCTGGTCCTGGACTTTTTTTGGTAGGTATGCTATAAATTGTTGCCTCAATTTCAGAGCCTGCTATTGGTCTATTCAGGGATTCAACTTCTTCCTAGTTTAGTCTTGGAAGAATGTAAGTGTCCAGGAAATTATCCATTTCTTCTAGCCTTTCTAGTTGATTTCTGTAGAGGTGTTTATAAGCCAAATCATGAATGAACTTCCATTCACAATTGCTTCAAAGAGAATACAATACCTAGGAATCCAACTTACAAGGGAATCAAAGGACCTCTTCAAGGAGAACTACAAACCACTGCTCAGTGAAATCAAAGAGGACACAAACAAATGGAAGAACATACCATGCTCATGGATAGGAAGAATCAATATCGTGAAAATGGCCATACTGCCCAAGGTTATTTATAGATTCAATGCCATCCCCATCAAGCTATCAATGACTTTCTTCACAGAATTGGAAAAAACTGCTTTAAAGTTCATATGGAACCAAAAAAGAGCCCGCATTGCCAAGACAATCCTAAGTCAAAAGGACAAAGCTGGAGGCGTCACGCTACCTGACTTCAAACTATACTACAAGGCTACAGTAACCAAAACAACATGGTACTGGTACCAAAACAGAGATATAGACCAATGGAACAGAACAGAGTCCTGAGAAAGAATACCACACATCTACAGCCATCTGATCTTTGACAAACCTGAGAGAAACAAGAAACGGGGAAAGGATTCCCTATTTCTTAAATGGTGCTGGGAAAATTGGCTAGCCATAAGTACAAAGCTGAAACTGGATCCTTTCCTTACCCCTTATACGAGGATTAATTCAAGATGGATTAGAGACTTAAATGTTAGACCTAAAACCATAAAAACCCTAGAAGGAAATCTAGGGAGTACCATTCAGGACATAGGCATGGGCAAGGAATTCATGTCTAAAACACCAAAAGCAACGGCAGCAAAAGCCAAACTTGACAAATGGGATCTCATTAAACTAAAGAGTTTCTGCACAGCAAAAGAAACTACCATCAGAGTGAACAGGCAACCTACAGAATGGGAGAAAGTTTTTGCAACCTACTCATCTGACAAAGGGCTAATATCCAGAATCTACAAAGAACTCAAACAAATATACAAGAAAAAAACAAACAACCCCATCAAAAAGTGGGCAAAGGATATGAACAGACATTTCTCAAAAGAAGACATTCATACAGCCAACAGACACATGAAAAAATGCTCATCATCACTCGCCATCAGAGAAATGCAAATCAAAACCACAATGAGATACCATCTCACACCAGTTAGAATGGCAATCATTAAGAAGTCAGGAAACAACAGATGTTGGAGAGGATGTGGAGAAATAGGAACACTTTTACACTGTTGGTGGGATTGTAAACTAGTTCAACCATTATGGAAAACAGTATGGCAATTCCTCAAGGATCTAGAACTAGATGTACCATATGACCCAGCCATCCCACTACTGGGTATATACCCAAAGGATTATAAATTATTCTACTACAAAGACACATGCACACGTATGTTTATTGCGGCACTATTCACAATAGCAAAGACTTGGAATCAACCCAAATGTCCATCTGTGACAGACTGGATTAAGAAAATGTGGCACATATACACCATGGAATACTATGCAGCCATCAAAAAGGATGAGTTTGCATCCTTTGTAGGGACATGGATGCAGCTGGAAATCATCATTCTTAGCAAACTATCACAAGAAGAGAAAACCAAACACCGCATGTTCTCACTCATAGGTGGGAACTGAACAATGAGATCACTTGGACTCGGGAAGGGGAACATCACACACTGGGGCCTATCATGGGGAGGGGGGAGGAGGGAGGGATTGAATTGGGGAGTTATACATGATATAATGATGAATTGATGGGTGCTGACAAGTTGATGGGTGCAGCACACCAACATGGCATAAGTATACATATGTAACAAACCTGCACGTTATGCACATGTACTCTAGAACTTAAAGTATAATAATAATAAAAAAATTATCATTAAAAAAGAAGAAACAAATAATGTTGGTGTTTATCACTACAGGTCATATAAAAATGAAACACATTATCAGGATTTATTATGAATAACTTTAGGCCCACAAATTAGACCATGTAGATGAAATGGGCAATTCCTTAAAATGTAAACTTACCAGAGCTGGAATAATAAAATATAGAAAATGTGAAAAAAAAAAAGAAAAAATGAATATCTCCACATAAAAACTTGAAAGAAGCTATCTGTGAGATTGCTGTGTTATGTGTGGATTCATCTCACAGATTTAAACCATTCTTTTGATTCGGCAGTATGCAAGCACGCTTTATGTACTATCTGCAAAGTGACATTTGGCAGCCCATTGAGGCCTACTGTGAAAAACTGAATATCCCCAGATAAAACTAAGAAGATACTATCTGTGCAACTGCTTTTGAAGTGTGAATTCATCAAACAGAGTTAAATATTTTTTATGATTCAGCAGGTTGGAAACACTCTTCTTGTAGTATCTGTGAAGGGACATTTGGGAGCCCATTGAAGCCTACTATGAAAAACAGATTATCCCCAGGTAAACACCAGAAAGAAATTATCTGTGAAATTGCTTTGTGATATGTGGATTTATTACACAGTTGAAACTTAATTTTGATTCAGCATGTTGGAAACACTCTTGTAGTAACTGCAATTGAACATTTGGGATCTTATGGTGGTCTATGATGAAAAACTGAATATCCTCAGATAAAAACTAGAAAGAAGCTATCTGTGAAACAGCTTTGTGATGTGTGGATTCATATCACAGTGTTAAACCTTTGATTTTTTTCAGCTGGTTGGAAACACACTTTTTGTAGAATCTTTGAAGGTGTATTAGGGAGCCCATTGAGGTCTATGGTGAAAAACATTATCCCCAGATAAAAAATACAAATTATCTGTAAATCTGTTTTCTGATGTTTGGATTCATCTCAAAGAGTTAAACCTTTCTTTTGATTCCACAGGTTGGAAACATTCTTCTTATAGTATCTGCAAATAGACATTTGGGAGCCCATTGAGGCCTATGATGAAAACCAAATATCCTCAGATAGAAAATAGAAAGAAGCTATCTATGAAACTGTTTTGTGATATGTGGATTAATCTCAATGTATTAAACATTTCTTTTGTTTCATTAGGTTGGAAACACACTTCTTGTAGTATCTGCAAAAAGACATTTAGGAGCCCATTGAGGTCAGTGGTGAAAAACCATATATTCCCAGTTAAAAATAAAGAAGATGCTGTCTGTGAAACAGCTTTTGAATTGTGGATTCATCTCACAGAGTCAAGCCTTTTTTTTTTTTAATGATTCAGCAGGATGGAAACACTCTTTTTGTAGAATCTATAAAGAATATTTGGGGACCCATTGAGGCCTATGATGAAAATCTGAATATCCCCAGATAAAGACAAGAAAGAAACTCTCTGTGAAACTGCTTTCTGATGTGTGGATTCATGTAACAGAGCTAAACCTTTCTTTTCATTCAGCAGGTTAGAAACACTCTTCTTGTAGTATGTGTGAAAGGGCATTTCGGAGCCGATTCAGGCCTATGGTGAAAAACCAATTATCTTCAGATTAAAACTAGAAAGAAGCTATTTTTGAAACTGCTTTGCGATATGTGGATTCATCTCAATGTGTTAAACTTTTCTTTTGTTTCTGGAAGTTGGATACACTCTTCTTGTAGAATATGTGAAGGGACATTTGGAAGCCCTAATGCAATCATAACAGCATCTTCTTATTTTTTATCTGGAAATATACGGGTTTTCACCATAGCCCGCAATGGGCTCCCAAATGTCCTTCCACAGATACTACAAGAAGTGTGTTTCCAACCTACTGAAACAAAAGAAAGGTTTAATACATTGAGATGAATCCACACATCACAAAACCCTAAACCTTTCATTTCATTCAGCAGGTTAGAAACACTCTTCTTGTAGTATCTGCAAAAGGATATTTGGGAGCCTATTCAGGCCTGTGGTGAAAAACCAAATATCTTCAGATAAAAACTAGAAAGAAGCTATTTGTGAAACTGCTTTGTAATGTGTGGGTTCAACACAATGTGCTAAACCTTTCTTTGGATTCAGCAAATTGGAAAAACTTTTCTTACAGAATCTGCGAAGGGATATTTGGTATCCCACTGAGGCCTAGGCTGAAAAAATGAATATTCCTCACATAAAAACTAAAAAGAAGCTATCTGTGAGACTGCTGTGTTATGTGTGGATTCATCTCACATAATTAAACCATTCTTTTGATTCAGTAGGTTGGAAACACTCTTTTTGTAGAATCTGCAAAGGGACAGTTGGGAGCCCATTGAGGCCTAATGTGAAAAAAAGAATATCCCCAGATAAAAACCAAAAAGATGCTGTGAAACTGCTTTTGAAGTGTGGATTCATCACACAGAATAAACCTTTTTTATGAATCAGCAGATTGGAAACACTCTTTTTGTAGAAACTGCAAAAGGACATTTGGGAACTCATTGAAGCCTACTATGAAAACCAGAATATCCCCAGATAAATATAAGAAAGAAGCTATCTGTGAAACTGATTTGTGATATGTGAATTCAACTCACATAGTAGAAACTTTCTTTTTATTCAGCAGGTTGGAAACGCTCTTCTTGTAGTAATTGCAATTGGACATTTGGGAGCCTATTGTTGCATATGGTGAAAAATCGAATATCCTCAGATACAAACTAGAAAGAAACTATCTGCGAAACTGCTTCGTGATGTGTGGATTCACCTCACAGGGTTAAACCTTTGATTTTTTTTTTCAGCTATTTGGAAACACACTTCTTACAGAATCTGTGAAGGGATATTTGGGAGCCCATTGAGGCCTATAGTGAAAAATTGAATATCCCCAGACAAAAACTAGAAAGAATCTATCTGTGAAACTTCTTTCAGATGTGTGGATTCATCTCATAGAGTTAAACCTTTCTTTTGATTCAGCAGGTTGGAAACATTCTTCTTATAGTATCTGCAAATAGACATTTTAGAGCCTATTGAGGCCTATGGGGTAAAACTGAATATCCTCAGATACAAACTAAAAAGAAGCTATCTATGAAACTGCTTTGTGATGTGTGGATTCATCTCACCAAGTTAAATCTTTCTTTTGATTCAGCAGGTTGGAAACACTCGTCTTGAAGTATCTGCAAATGAATATTAGGGAGCCAATTGAACCCTACATTGAAAATGCAAATATCTTCAGCTAAAAACTAGACGGAAGCTATCTATGAAACTGCTTTGTGATATGTGGATTCATATCAATGTGTTAAACCTATCTTTTGTTTCAGTAGGTTGGAAACACTCTTCTTGTAGAATCAGTGAGGAACATTTGGGAGCCCACTGGGGTCTAAGGTGAAAAACCAAATATCCCCAAATAATAAAATAGAAAGAAACTATCTGTGAGACTACTTTGTGATGGGTGGATTCATCTAACCCAGTTAAATCTTTCTTTTGATTCAGTAAATTGGAAAAACTTCCTGTAGAATCTGTGTAGGATATTTGAAAGCCCTTAAGGCCTATGGTGAAAAACCAAAGATTCCCAGATAAAAACTAGAAAGAAGCTATCTGTGAAAAGGATTTTTGATGTGTGGATTCATCTCCCAGAGTTAAATATCTGGTTTTATTCAGCAGATTGGAAACACTCTTCTTGTAGAATCTGTGAAGGGACATTTGGGAGTCCACTGAGACCTATGGTGAAAAAACGAATATCCACTAATAAATAGTAGAAGAAGGTATCTGTGAAAATGCTTTGTGATGTGTGGATTTGTTTTATAAAGCATTTTTTTATTCAGTAGGTTGAAAATACCTTTATGTAGAATCCATGAAGACACATATGGAAGCCCATTGAGGCCTATGGTGAAAAACCAATTATACCATCATAAAAAGTAGAAAGAAGCTGTCCGTGAAAATGCTTTCTGAGATGAAAAGGCTTTCATCTCACAGAGATGAACCTTTCTTTTGATTCAGCAGGTTAAAAACCCTCTTCTTGTAGAATCTGTGACAGGACGTTTGAGAGCCCATTGAAACCTATGGTGGAAAAACAAATATTCCCAAATAAAAACTAAAAAGAAGCTATCTGTGAAACTGCTTTGTAATGTGAGGATTCATCTGACCCAGTTAAATCGTTCTTTTGATTCAGTATATTGGAAACATTCTCCTTGTAGAATCTGCAAAAGGATATTTGAAAACCCATTGAGGCCTATGGTGAAAAATGGAATATCCCAAGAGAAAAACTAGAAAGAAGCTATCTGTGAATCTGCTTTCTGAGGTATGGATTCTTCTCAAAGAGTTAAAGCTTTCTTTTGATTCAGCCGGTTGGAAAGAAAGAGTGGAAACACTATTTTTGTAGAATATGCAAAGGAACATTTGGGAGCCCATTGAAGCCTATGCTGAAAAACCAAATATCCCCAGAAAAAAAAAAAAAAAAACTAGAAAGACGTTATCTGTGAAACTCATTTCTAATGTGTGGATTCATCTAACCCAGTTAAACCTTTCTTTTGATTCAGCAGGTTGGAAACACTTTTCTCACAGAATCTTTGTGAGGACATTTGGGAGCCCATTGAGGCCTACGGTGAAAAACCAAATATCCTTAGATAAAAAAATACAAACAAGCTACCTGTTAATATGTTTTCTGGTGCGTGAATTTATCTCAAAGATCAAATCTTTCTATTGATTCACCAGCTTGAAAACACTCTTCTTGTTCTATCTGCGAATGGACATTTGGTAGCCTATTGAGGCCTATGGTGAAAAATGGAATATCTTCAGATAAAAAGCTATCTGTGAAACTGCTTTGTGACATGTGGATTCATCTCAGAGTGTTAAGCTTTTCTTTTTTTTCAGCAGGTTGGAACAATTCTTCTTGTAGTATCGGTGAAGGGACATTTGGAAGCCTATTGAGGTCTAAGGTGACAATCCTAATATTCCCAGATAAAAACTAGAAAAAAGGCCATGTATGAAACATTTTTTCTGATATGTGAGTACATCTCAAAGAGCTAAACCTTTCTTTTGATTCAGGAGGATGTAAACACTCCTCTTGTAGAATCTGCAAAGAAATATTTGGGAGCCCATTGAGGCCTATGTTGAAAAACATAATAATCTTAGGTAAAAACTGGAAAGAAGCTATTTACGAAACTGCATTATGATGTGTGGATTCATCTCACACGGATAAACCTTCCCGTTGATTCAGCAGATTGGAAACACTCTCCTTGTAGAATCTGCAAAGGCATATTTGGGAGCATATTGTGGTCGATGGTTAAAAACCGAATATTTCCAGATAAATATTAGACAGAAGCTGTCTGTGAAGCTGCTTTCTGATGTGTGGAATGATCTCACAGAGTAAAGCTTTTCTTTTGATTTAGCAGATTGGAAACACTTTTCTTGTAGAATCTGCAAAGCGACATTTGCGGGCCAATTGAGGCCTATGGTGAAAAAACTAGTATTTCCAGAAAAAAACTAGAAAGGTGCTATCTGTGAATCTCATTTCTGATGTGTGGATTCATCTCACAGAGTTAAACCTTTTTTTGACTCAGCAGGTTGGAAATGCTCTTCTAGTAGAATCATCAAGGAAACATTTTTAGCCCATTGAAGCCTGTGGTGAAAACCCAAATATTCTCAGATAAAAACTAGAAAGAAGGTCTCTGTGAAACTTCCTTCTCATGTGTGGAATCATCTCACAGAGTAGAACCTTCTTTTGGTTTAGCAGGTTGGAAACACTTTTCTTGTAGAATCTGCGAAGGGACATTTGTGAGACAATTGAGGCCTGTGGTGAAAAATCAAATATAATATTTCTGGAAAAAAGACTACAAAGAGGCTATCTGCGAATCTCCCTTCTGCTGTATGGATTCACCTCACAAAGTTAAACCTTCTTTTTTTTTTTACTCAGCAGGTTGGACACAATCTTCTAGTAGAATCATTGAAGAAATATTTGATTGCCCATTGAGGCCTATGGTGAAAAACAGAATGTTTCCAGATAAAAACTAGAAACAAGGTATCTGTGAAAATGCTTCCTCATGTTTGGATTTGCCTAACCCAGCTAAACTTTTCTTTTGATTCAGAAAGTTAGAAAAATTTCTTGTAGAAACTGCAAGGGGACATTTGGGAACCTTTAGAGGCCTAAGGTGACAAACTGAATATTCCCAAATGAAAACTAGAAAAAAGCTATGTATGAAACGTTTTTCTGACATGTGGGCTCATCTCAAAGAGTTAAACCTTTCTTTTGATTCAGGAGGATGTAAACACTCTTCTTGTAGAATCTGTGAAGAAACATTTGGGAGCCCATTGAGGCCTATGGTGAAAAACCGAATATCCTCCAATAAAAACTAGAAAGAAGCTATCTGTGAAACTGCTTTCTGATGTTTGGATTCATCTCACAAAGTTAAACCTTTTTTTTTATTCAGCAGGTTGAAAACACTCTTCTTGTAGTATCTGTGAATACACATTTGTGAGCCTATTGATGCCTATGGTAAAAAACAAAATATCCTCATGTAAAACTAGAAAGATGGTATCTGTGAAATTGTTTTGTGATGTATGGATTCAGCTCATTGTGTTAAACCTTTCTTTTGTTTCAGGAGGTTGGAAACACTCTTTTTGTAGAATCTGAGAAGGCATATTTGGGAGCCCATTGAGGCCTATGGGGAAAACCATATGTCACCAGATAAAAACTAAGAAGAACCTGTCATGAAACTGCTTTGTGATGTGTGGATTCATGTCACAAAGTTAAACCTTTTGATTCAGCAGGTTGGAAACACTCTTTTTGCAGAATCTACAAAGGGACAATTGAAAGCCTATTTAAGCCTACTACAAAAAACTGAATATCCTCAGATAAAAACGAGAAAGAAACTATCTGTGAAACTGCTTTGTCATATATAGATTCATCACACAGAGTTGAACTTTTCTTCTGATTCAGCAGGTGGGAAACATCATTCTTGTAGAAACTGCTATGAGATATTTGAGAGCCCATTGCAGCCTATTGTGAAAAACCTAATATCCCCAGATAAAAACCAGAAAGTAACTATGTGTGAAACTTCTTTGTGATGTGTAGATTCATCTCATATATTTAAACATTTATTTTGATTCAGCAGGTTGGAAATACTCTTCTTTCAGAATCTGTGAAGGCACACTTGGAGCCCATTGATTCCTATGGTGAAAAACCAAATATTCGCATCTAAAACTTAGAAAGAAGTTATCTGTGAAACTGATTTCTGATGTGTGGATTCATCTCACAGAGTTAAACCTTTCTTTTGATTCAGCAGTTTGGTAACACTCTTCTTGTCGTATCTGTGAAAGATCATTTTGGAGTCCGTTGGGATTTATGGTGAAAAATGGAATATCCTCAAATAAACACTAGAAAGAATATACCTGTGAAACACTTTTTGATGTGTGGATTCATCTCACAGTTTTAAACCTTTCTTTTGTTTCAGCAGGTTGGAAGTATTCTTCTTGTAGGATCTACAAAAAGACTTTGAAAGACCATTGAGGCTGGTGGTGAAAAACTGAATATACCCCATAAATACTAGAAAGAGGCTGTCTGTGAAACTGCTTTGTGATGTGTGGATTCATCTCACAGAGGTGAACCATTCCTTTGATTCAGCAGGCTGGAAGCACTCCTTTTGTAGAACCTCTGAAGAGACATTTGGAAGCCCTTTGAGGCCTACTGTGAAAAACTGAATATCCCCAGGTAACAACTAAGAGGAAGTTATCTGTGAAACTGCTTTTGTAGTGTGGATTCATCTTACAGAGTTAAACTTTTCTTTTGATTCAGCAGGTTGGAAACACTCTTCTTATAGAATATGTGAGGGGACATTTGGGAGCCCACTGAGGCCTACTATGAAAATTCAAATATCTCCTCATAAAAATCTAGAAAGAATCTATCTGTGAAACTGCTTGGTGATAAGTGGATTCATCTCACAGAGTTAAACCTTTCTTTCTTTTTTTTTTTTTTTTTTGAGGCGGAGTCTTGCTCTGTCGCCTGGACTGGAGTGCAGTGGCCAGATCTCAGCTCACTGCAAGCTCCGCCTCCCGGGTTCACACCATTCTCCTGCCTCAGCCTCCCAAGTAGCTGGGACTACAGGCACCCACCACTTTGCCTGGCTAGTTTTTGTATTTTTAGTAGAGATGGGGTTTCACCATGTTAGCCAGGATGGTCTCGATCTCCTGACCTTGTGATCCGCCCGTCTCGGCCTCCCAAAGTGCTGGGATTACAGGGTTGAGCCACCGCGCCCGGCCGAGTTAAACCTTTCATTTGATTCAACAGACTGGAACCACTCTTCTTGTAGAATCTTCAAAGGGACATTTGGAAACCCACTGGGGTCTAAAGTGAAAATACAAATATCTTCAGATACAAACTAGGAAGAAGCCATCTGTGAAATGCTTGGTGAATTTTGAATTCATCTCAAAGAGTTAAACATTTCTTTTGATTCAGAAGGTTGGAAACACTCTTATTGTAGTATCTGGTCATGGATATTTTGGAGCCTATGGAAGCCTATGGTGAAAAACTGAATATCCTCAGATAAAAACTAGAATAAAACTATCTGTGAAACTGCTTTCTGACGTTTAGATTCATCTGACAGAGTTACACATTTCTTTTGATTCAGCAAGTTGGAAACACTCTTCTTGTAGAATCTGCAAAGGGGCAATTGAAAGCCCATTCAGGCCTACTATGAAAAATTGATTATTCCCAGATAAAAACGAGAAAGAAGCTATTTGTGAAAGTGCTTTGTGATATGTGGATTCACCACATCGAGTTGAACTTTTTTTTTTGATTCATCAGGTTGGAAACACTTTTCTTGTAGAATCTGCGGTGGGAGCCCATTGAGGCATATGGTGAAAAAGCAAATATCCCCAGATTAAAAACTAGAAAGAAGCTATCTGTGAAACTGCTCTCTGATGTGTGGATTCATCTCACAGAGTTAAACCTTTCTTTTGATTCAGCAGTTTGGAAATCCTCTTTTTGTAGGATCTACAAAGCGACATTTAGGAGCTGATTAAGGCCTATGGGGAAAATCTGAATATCCCCAGATAAACACTGGAAAGAAGCTACCTGTGAAACCACTTTTGATGTATGGATTCATCTAACAATTTTAAACTTTATTTTTGTTTCAGCAGGTTGGAAACACCCTTCTTGTAGGATCTCTGAAAGGACATTTCAAAGACCATCGAGGCCTATGGTGAAAAACTGAATATCCCCACATAAATACTGGAAAGAAGCTATCTGTGAAACTACTTTGTGATGTGTGGATTCATCTCCCAGAGGTAAACCATTCTTTTGATTCAGCAGGTTAGAAACACACCTTTGGTAGAATCTGAGCAGAAATATTTGGAAGTCCGTTGAGGCCTACTGTGAAAAACTGAATGTTCCCAGATAACAGCTGAGAGGAAGCTATCTGTGAAACTGCTTTTGTAGCATGGATTCATTTCATAGAGTTAAACTTTTATTTTGATTCAGCAGATTGGAAACAATCTTCTTGTAGAATCTGCCAAGGGACATTTTGTAGCCCACTGGGGCTTATTGTGAAAAACCAAATATCCTCAGATAAAAACTAGAAAGAAATTATCTGTGAAACTGTTTTGTGATATTTGGATTCATCTCACAGAGTTAAACCTTTCTTTTTATTCCGCTGGTTGGAAACACTCTTCTTGTAGAATCTGCAAAGGCACATATGGGAGCCTATTGAGGTCTACTTTTGTTGGGAACAGGCCCCCAAATCTGGCCATTAACTGACCCTAAAACTGGTCATATGCAAATTCTCTGCAGCACTGTTACATGATCATGATGACCATGATGTCCATGCTGGAATGTTGTCAGTTTACTGCAATGAGGGCAAGGAACACCTAGCCCACCCAGTGCAGAAAACTGCTTAAAGGTATTCTTGAACCATAAACAGCTTGAATGATGTGTGCATTAAGGACATTTCCCTGCTGCAAATAACTAGCCAGAGCCCATCCCTTTATTTCAGGACATCTCTATATTTCCCATAAGGAATACTTTTAGTTAATCTATAGTCTTTTAGAAACAATGCTGATCACTGGCTTGCTGTCATCTCTGAAGTCTGTGAGACCCCTGATTTCCCACTCCACATGCTATATTTGTATGTGTGTGTCTTTCATTCCTCTAGCACTGCAGGGTTAGGGTCTCCATGATTGAGCTGGTCTTGGCAAGTGGTGCCCACATGTGTGGCTCAAACCTGGGTCAAAGGGTCAACAGAGCTAGGATTGGAGAACATGGAACTAAGCTGGAGAACACCCAAGTACTCTTAAGCAATGCCCTTGGTGAGTAAGAAGGGGAGCTCAAAAACATCATGGTAACAATAAGACAAGTGTGGACTCTGGTTCATTCCACCTTGGAACCTTTTCACACTGATGAGGAGGGAGAAGGAGAGTATAACAAAGTAACAGAGCAGGTTTGTTGCCAGTTAAAGATAAAGCAGCAAAGGAGGAAGAGGCTCTTCCCCACACTTCTACACCCCCTCCTAATTTTGAAGAAAAGGAGTGGCCTGACCTTCCAGATCTTTCTTTTCCAGAGGACACTGGGTGACAAGTAGTTGTGCCAGTGACTGTTCGAGCAATGCCTTCAGTAACCATTATCCGTTCTATTCAGGCAGGAATTCAGCAAGCTAAAGGAGAGGGTGATTTAGAGGCTTGGCAGTTCCCTGTTAGAATACACCCCCCAAATCAACAGGAAAATATTATAGCTACATTTGAGTCTTTTCCTTTAAAACTGCTCAAAGAAATTTTTAAAACTATTAATCAATATAGATCAGGTTCTCCTTTTGTAATGGGACAGTTAAAGAATGTTATTTTTCCAGTTGGATGATTGCTACTGACTGGGATGGTCTTACACGAGCTTTCCTAACTCCCGCTCAGTTCTTACAATTTAAAACTGGGTTGGCAGATGAAGATACCATTCAGGCTCCTTGCAATGTACAGGCCCAACCTCAAATTAATATAACTGTAGATCAACTTTTGGGGGTTGGCAGTTGAGTTGGTTTAGATGCACAAGGGGTAATGCAGGATGATGCCATAGAGCAGCTTAGAGGAGTGTGCATTACAGCGTGGGAAAAAATAACTTCAGGAGGAGAGAAATACCCTTCCTTTCGTGCTGTAAAACAGGTACCAAAAGAACAGTATGCAGATTTTATAGCTTTATTACGGGAGCCTCTTAAAAAGGTGATTGCATATTTGGCTGCTCAGAATATAGTGTTGGGGTCATTAGCTTTTGACAATGCTAATACTGAGTGCCAGATTGCTCTGCAACCTATCAGAGGGAAAGCACATTTAGTTGATTATATCAAGTGATGGTATCAGAAGCAATCTGCATAAAACTACTTTGTTGGTGCAAGCTGTGGCAGGACTGCAAGTGAATAAAGGAAATGCTCCATTTCCTGGAGCTTGTTTTAACTGTGGAAAGCATGGTCATACTAAAAAATAACGTAGAAGAAATTAGTAAGCCAGGCTGCAAGATAGGGAAAAAAGAAAACTGCTGAGCCTCAATATGTCCAAAATGTAAAAAAGTAAAACATTGGGCTATTCAGTGTCATTCTAAGTTTGATAAAGATGGGAACTCAATTTCAGGAAAGATCATGAGGGGCCTGTCCTGGGCCCCGTTTCAAACTGGAGCATTTCTGGCTCAGGTCATTCTCTCACCCCTGTACAATGTCTGTCCCCCACCACAGGTGGTAGTGCTGCAGTAAATTTATGCTGCACAAAAGCTGTGAGACTTCTGCCTGGGGAATCCCTGCAAAAGGTCTCAACAGTAGTCTGTGGACGCTTGCCAGCAGGGATGATAGGATTACATCTAGGTAGGTCTAGTTAAATGTAAAAAGGATACAAGTACAAACAAGAGTCATTGATACAGATTACAATGGGGAAATTCAAATTGTTATATCTACTTCTGTTCCCTGGAAAGCAGAGCCAGCAGAGTGTATAGCACAGCTCCTGATTGTGCCATATGTGGGAATGGGGAAAAGTGAAATTAAATGAACAGGAGGATTTGGACATGCAAATAAACAAGGCAAAGCAGTTTGCTGTGTAAATCAAATTACTGATAAACTTCCTACCTGTGTAATAACTATTCAGGGAAAGAGATGTAAAAGTAGTTGGAGTTGGTAAAGCCCCTGAAGTGTATCAATGTAGTTATACTTTGCATTGTGAAGGGCCTGATGTACAATCTGGAAATATTCAACCAATTGTAATTGTAACTTCTGTAATTATAAATTTATGGGTAAGAGATTTATTACAACAATGGTGAGAGCAAGTTCTAATTCCAGAGCAATTATACAGTCCTCAAAGTCAACATATGATGCATGAAATGGGGTATGTCCCTGGTATGGGACTAGGAAAAAATTTGCAGGGTTTGTAGCAACCACTTCAAGTGGAAAGACAAAGTTCCCTCCAAAGTATAGGATATCATTTTTTATGGTGGCCATTGTTAACCCTCCAGAACCTATACCTTTAAAATGGTTAATAGATAAGCCAATTTGGATAGTACAATGGCCACTAAGTAAAGAGAAATGGGAGGCTTTAGAGGAATTAGTTACTGAACAATTGCAAAAAGGACACATTGCTCCAACATTTTCCCACTTGGAGTTCTCCAGTTTTTGTAATTAAGAAAAAAGCAGGTAAATGGAGAATGTTAACTGATTTAAGAGCCATTAATTCAGTTATACAACCTATGGGGACATAGCTTTCTCCTGCTATGATTCCAATAAAATGGCCTTTAACAGTCATAGATTTAAAAGACTGTTTCTTTACCAGCTCCTTAGCTGAGCAAGACTGTGAAATATTTGCATTTACAATTCCTGCAATAAACAACACACAGCCTGGTAAGCATTTTCATTGCAAAGTGTTGCCACAAGGCATGTTAAACAGTACAATAATTTGCCAGGCATATGTAGGGTAAGCAATTGAACCTACCAGTAAAAAAATTTCAGAATGTTACATTGTTCATTATATAGACAACATACTTAGTGCTGACCCAACTTGAGAAATTTGACTTCAATATTATGATCACTTGCAAAATTCGATTTCCCATGCTGGTTTAATTATAGCTCCTGACAAAATTCAGACTGCTACTCCTTACTTCTACTTGGGGACCTTAGTAAATGGCACTACCATTCTGCCACAGAAAGTAGCCATATACAGGAATCAACTGAAAACATTAAGTGATTTTCAAAAATTACTAGGGTATATTAATTGAATATGACCTGCTCGAGGCACTCTTACCTGTGCCATGAGTAATCTATTTTCTGTTCTTAGAAGAGATCTTAGTCTCACTAGCCCTTGGCAATTAACAAAAGAAGGTAAAGCTATTATCCAGTGATGCCCAACTTGCCAAATGGTGCATTCCTATCTTTTACTGGAGGAGTTAATCCTCAAAGATTGGAACCTAATTCCCTCTGGCAAATGGATGTCATACATGTTCCCTCGTTTGGGAGACTAACTTATGTACATGTATGTGTGGACACCTTTTCTCACTTTGTCTGGGCTACGTGCCAATCAGGAGAGTCTTCCACCTGTGTTAAACGTCACATTTTGCAGTGTTTTGTGGTGATGGGCATTCCAGCTTCTATTAAAACAGATAATGTCCCAGGCTATACTCACCAAGCTCTAGCTACATTTTTCTTTATATGGAATATTAACCATATTACTGGTGTCCCATATAATTCTCAAAGACAAGTCATAGTGGAAAGAATGAATCTCTCCCTGAAACAGCAGTTATAAAAACAAAAAAGGGGGAGAAAGTGGGACTACAGGACACCCCATATGTAATTGAATCTAGCATTATTAGCTTTGCATTTTTGAGCCTGCCTAAAGGCCAGAGGCTATCAGCAGCTGAACAGCCTCTACAGATACCTGCTGCAAGGACAGAAGCAGAACAATTGGTATGATGGAGATATCTGATAACAAAATTTGGGAAATACATAAAATAATAACTTGGGGTAGAGGTTATGCTTGTGTTTCTTCAGGACCAAATCAACAGCCAATTTGGATACCATCAAGACACCTGAAACCTTATCATGAGCCAGATTTTGAGGAAGAGATTCTGAGAGGATTGTGAGGACCCCCCAGTTACAACCATGTCAAGACTGACACTAAGGAGGACCCCAACTATCATGAGAAACACCCGTTTAACACAGTCACTGGTGTGGGGACAGACCAAGAAGTTGTCACAGATGGCAGAATAAAACCTGAGAAAAGTGGGACAACCAGTCACAATTAGTAATTTAATGATAGCTATGATAGTGGTGATCACCATTGCCATGCATATTCCTTCAAGAAGGACTGACACAGAACAATTTTACTTATTAGAAATATGTATCAATCTTGGCTGGTAATAATGCCTGGATGTAATCACTCTATGACAGAGTTAAACACGCTTTCTGATCTCAGAATTTACCATAATAAATCTGCTCCGATAATTGAGGCATACAGTCCTCAAAAACCTATTTGTAAACAGGATTGGACCTGGTTAGAAAAATGAACATACTTGTTTGGGAAGATTGCATTGCAGAACAAGCAGAGTTGCTGTGCAATGATTCCTATGGAATCATTATTAATTGGTCCCCTAAGAGAATGTTTAGCTTGAAATGCACCTCTCATCTGTGTGCCACAGCTACACTATGTTCAACTGCTCTGAACAAAGCAGTCAGATGGTAGAAATGGTAATAAGTATGGCAAGAGTTCTTATTATCTGGAACCATGGTGGTATAGTGGCACCTGAGCTAAACATAAGAATTTGTGGAAACTATTAATGGCTCTTAATAAGATCAAATTTAGGAAAGAATAAAAAAGCATCTGGGACACTCTACAAACTTGTTTTTGGATGTTGCAAAATTAAAAGAACAAATATATAAAACATCCCAGTCACACCTGGTCTTAATGCCAGGAACTAGAGTGCTTGAAGGAGCTGCAGACAGATTACCAGCTAGTACCACATTAAAATGGATAAAAACATTTGAAATCTCTATGATTTAAATGATGATTGTGTTATTAATCTATGTTGTTGGTCTTTGTATAGTCTGCAGATGTGGATCCTGAATCCTGCAAGAAGTAGCTCACTGTGACAAAGTTGCCTATTTTGATTTACCAGGTTGGAAACCCTGTTCTTGTAGAATCTACAAAAGGGACATTTGGGAGTCCATTGAGGCCTATCGTGAAAAATCAAATAACCCCAGATAAAAACTAGAAAGAAGATATCTGTGAAACTGCTCTCTGATGTGTGGACTCATCTCACGGAATTAAATCATCCTTTTGATTCAACCGATCGGAAACACTATTCTTGTACTATCTGCGAATGGACATTTGGTAGTCTATTGTGGCCTATGGTAAAACAACTGAGAGGGGGCGGAGCAAGATGGCCGAATAGGAAGAGCTCCAGTCTCCAACTCCCAGCGTGAGCGACACAGAAGACCAGTGATTTCTGCATTTTCAACTGAGGTACTGGGGTCATCTGACTAGGGAGTGCCGGACAATCAATGCTGGTCAGCTGCTGCAGCCTGACCAGCGAGAGCTGAAGCAGGGTGAGGCATCGCATCACCTGGGAAGCGCAAGGGGGAAGGGAATCCCTTTTCCTAGCCAGGGGAACTGAGACACACAACACCTGGGAAATCGGGTAACTCCAACCCCAATACTGCACTTTAAGCAAACAGGCACACCAGAAGAATATATCCCTCACCTGGCCGGGAGGGTCCCACACCCACGGAGCCTCTCTCATTGTTAACACAGCAGTCCGCGGCGATCTAACTGCAAGGCAGCAGCGAGGCTGGGGGAGGGGCGCCCGCCATTGCTGAGGCTTAAGTAGGCAAACAAAGCCGGTGGGAAGCTCCAACTGGGTGGAGCTCACAGCAGCTCAAGGAAACCTGCCTGTCTCTATAGACTCCACCTCTTGGGGCAGGGCTCAGCTAAAAAAACAACAGGGGAAGCAGCAGAGGCCTGAGCAGACGCAAACGACTCTGTCTGACAGCTTTGAAGAGAGCAGTGGATCTCCCAACACGGAGGTTGAGATCTGAGAACGGACAGACTGCCTGCTCAAGTGGGTCCCTGACCCCTGAGTAGCCTAACTGAGAGAACTCACGTCCCCCACTAGGGGCAGTCTGACAACCCACACATCACAGGGTGGAGTACACCCCTGAGAGGAAGCTTCCAAAGGAAGAATCAGACAGGTACACTCGCTGTTCAGCAATATTCTATTTTCTGCAATCTCTGTTGCTGGTACCCAGGCAAACAGGGTCTGGAGTGGACCTCAAGCAATCTCCAACAGACCTATAGCTGAGGGTCCTGACTGTCAGAAGGAAAACTATCAAACAGGAAAGACATCTATACCAAAACCCCATCAGTACGTCACCATCATCAAAGACCAGAGACAGATAAAACCACAAAGATGGGGAAAAAGCAGGGCAGAAAAGCTGGAAATTCAAAAAATAAGATCGCATCTCCCCCTGCAAACGAGCACAGCCCATCACCAGCAACGGATCGAAGCTGGTCAGAGAATGACTTGACGAGATGAGAGAAGAAGGCTTCAGTCCATCAAACTTCTCAGAGCTAAAGGAGGAATTACATACCCAGTGCAAAGAAACTAAAAATCTTGAAAAAAGAGTGGAAGAATGGATAGCTAGACTAATTAATGCAGAGAAGGTCATAAACGAAATGACAGAGATGAAAACCATGACACAAGAACTACGTGACAAATGCACAAGCTTCAGTAACCAACTTGATCAACTGGAAGAAAGAGTATCAGTGATTGAGGATCAGATGAATGAAATGAAGTGAGAAGAGAAACCAAAAGAAAAAAGAAGAAAAAGAAATGAACAAAGCCTGCAAGAAGTATGGGATTATGTAAAAAGACCAAATCTACGTCTGATTGGGGTGCCTGAAAGTGAGGGGGAAGATGAAACCAAGTTGGAAAACACTCTTCAGGATATCATCCAGGAGAACTTCCCCAACCTAGTAGGGCAGGCCAACATTCAAATTCAGGAAATACAGAGAATGCCACAAACATATTCCTCCAGAAGAGCAACTCCAAGACACATAATTGCCAGATTCACCAAAGTTGAAATGAAGGAAAAAATCTTAAGGGCAGCCAGAGAGAAAGGTCGGGTTACCCACAAAGGGAAGCTCATCAGACTAACAGCAGATCTCTCGGCAGAAACCCTACAAGCCAGAAGAGAGTGGGGGCGAATATTCAACATTCTTAAAGAAAAGCATTTTCAACCCGGAATTTCATATCCAGCCAAACTAAGTTTCATAAGTGAAGGAGAAATAAAATCCTTTACAGACAAGCAAATGCTTAGAGATTTTGTCACCACCAGGCCTGCCTTACAAGAGACCCTGAAGGAAGCCCTAAACATGGAAAGGAACAACCGGTACCAACCATTGCAAAAACATGCCAAAATGTAAAGACCATCGAGGCTAGGAAGAAACTGCATCAACTAACGAGCAAAATAACCAGTTAATATCATAATGGCAGGATCAAGTTCACACAAAACAATATTAACCTTCAATATAAATGCACTAAATGCTCCAATTAAAAGACACAGACTGGAAAACTGGATAAAGAGTCAAGACCCATCAGTCTGCTGTATTCAGGAGACCCATCTCACATGCAGAGACATACATAGGCTCCAAATAAAGGGATGGAGGAAGATCTACCAAGCAAATGGAGAACATAAAAAAGCAGGGGTTGCAATCCTAGTCTCTGATAAAACAGACTTTAAACCATCAAAGATCAAAAGAGACAAAGAAGGCCATTACATAATGGTAAAGGGATCAATTCAACAGGAAGAGCTAACTTTCCTAAATATAAATGCACCCAATACAGGAGCACCCAGATTCATAAAGCAAGTCCTTAGAGACTTACAAAGAGACTTAGACTCCCATACAATAATAATGGGAGATTTCAACACTCCACTGTCAACATTAGACAGATCAACGAGACAGAAAGTTAACAAGGATATCCAGGAATTGAACTCATCTCTGCACCAAGTGGACCTAAGAGACATCTATAGAACTCTCCACCCCAAATCAACAGAATATACATTCTTCTCAGCACCACATCGCACTTATTCCAAAATTGACCACATAATTGGAAGTAAAGCACTCCTCACCAAATGTACAAGAACAGAAATTATAACAAACTGTCTCTCAGACCACCGTGCAATCAAACTAGAACTCAGGACTAAGAAACTCAATCAAAACCGCTCAACTACATGGAAACTGAACAACCTGCTCCTGAATGACTACTGGTACATAACGAAGTGAAAGCAGAAATAAAGATGTTCTTTGAAACCAATGAGAACAAAGATACAACATACCAGAATCTCGGGGACACATTGAAAGCAGTGTGTAGAGGGAAATTTATAGCACTAAATGCCCACAAGAGAAAGCAGGAAAGATCTAAAATTGACACTCTAACATCACAATTAAAAGAACTGGAGAGGCAGGAGCAAACACATTCAAAAGCTAGAAGAAGGCAAGAAATAACTAAGATCAGAGCAGAACTGAAGGAGATAGAGACACAAAAAACCCTCCATAAAATCAATGAATCCAGGAGTTGGTTTTTTGAAAAGATCAACAAAATTGACAGACCGCTAGCAAGACTAATAAAGAAGAAAAGAGAGAGGAATCAAATAGACGCAATAAAAAATGATAAAGGGGATATCACCACCGACCCCACAGAAATACAAACAACCAACAGAGAATACTATAAACACCTCTATGCAAATCAACTAGAAAATCTAGAAGAAATGGATAATTTCCTGGACACTTACACTCTCCCAAGACTAAACCAGGAAGAAGTTGAATCCCTGAATAGACCAATAGCAGGCTCTGAAATTGAGGCAACAATTAATAGCCTAGCCACCAATAAAAGTCCAGGACCAGATGGATTCACAGCTGAATTCTACCAGAGGTACAAGGAGGAGCTGGTACCATTCCTTCTGAAACTATTCCAATCAATAGAAAAAGAGGGAATCCTCCCTAACTCATTTTCTGAGGCCAACATCATCCTGATACCAAAGCCTGGCAGAGACACAACAAAAAAAGAGAATTTTAGACCAATATCCCTGATGAACATCGATGCAAAAATCCTCAATAAAATACTGGCAAACCGGATTCAGCAGCACATCAAAAAGCTTATCCACCATGATCAAGTGGGCTTCATCCCTGGGATGCAAGGCTGGTTCAACATTCGCAAATCAATAAACGTAATCCAGCATATAAACAGAACCAAAGACAAGAACCACATGACTATCTCAATAGATTCAGAAAAGGCTTTTGACAAAATTCAACAACCCTTCCTGCTAAAAACGCTCAATAAATTCGGTATTGATGGAATGTATCTCAAAATAATAAGAGCTATTTATGACAAACCCAGAGTAATATCATACTGAATGGGCAAAAACTGGAAAAATTCCCTTTGAAAACTGGCACAATACAGGGATGTCCTCTCTCACCACTCCTATTCAACATACTGTTGGAAGTTCTGGCTAGGGCAATCAGGGAAGAGAAAGAAATCAAGGGTATTCAGTTAGGAAAAGAAGAAGTCAAATTGTCCCTGTTTGCAGATGACATGATTGTATATTTAGAAAACCCCATCGTCTCAGCCCAAAATCTCCTTAAGCTGATAAGCAACTTCAGCAAAGTCTCAGGATACAAAATTAATGTGCAAAAATCACAAGCATTCTTATACACCAGTAACAGACAAGCAGAGAGCCAAATCAGGAATGAACTTCCATTCACAATTGCTTCAAAGAGAATAAAATACCTAGAAATCCAACTTACAAGGGATGTAAAGGACTTCCTCAAGGAGAACTACAAACCACTGCTCAGTGAAATAAAGGAGGACACAAACAAATGGAAGAACATACCATGCTCACGGATAGGAAGAATCAATATCGTGAAAATGGCCATACTGCCCAAGGTTATTTATAGATTCAATGCCATCCCCATCAAGCTACCAATGACTTTCTTCACAGAATTGGAAAAAACTGCTTTGAAGTTCATATGGAACCAAAAAAGAGCCTGCATTGCCAAGACAATCCTAAGTCAAAAGGACAAAGCTGGAGGCGTCACGCTACCTGACTTCAAACTATACTACAAGGCTACAGTAACCAAAACAGTATGGTACTGGTACCAAAACAGAGATATAGACCAATGGAACAGAACAGAGTCTTCAGAAATAACACCACACATCTACAGCCATCTGATCTTTGACAAAACTGAGAGAAACAAGAAACGGGGAAAGGATTCCCTATTTAATAAATGGTGCTGGGGAAATTGACTAGCCATATGTAGAAAGCTGAAACTGGATCCTTTCCTTACTCCTTATACGAAGATTAATTCAAGATGGATTAGAGACTTAAATGTTCGACCTAATACCATAAAAATCCTAGAAGAAAATCTAGGGAGTACCATTCAGGACATAGGCATGGGCAAGGACTTCATGTCTAAAACACCAAAAGCAACGGCAGCAAAAGCCAAAATTGACAAATGGGAGCTGATTAAACTAAAGAGCTTCTGCACAGCAAAAGAAACTACCATCAGAGTGAACAGGCAACCTACAGAATGGGAGAAAATTTTTGCAACCTACTCATCTGACAAAGGGCTAATATCCAGAATCTACAAAGAACTCAAATATACAAGAAAAAAACAAACAACCCCATCAAAAAGTGAGCAAAGGATATGAACAGACATTTCTCAAAAGAAGACATTCATACAGCCAACAGACACATGAAAAACTGCTCATCATCACTCGCCATCAGAGAAATGCAAATCAAAACCACAATGAGATACCATCTCACACCAGTTAGAATGGCAATCATTAAGAAGTTAGGAAACAACAGATGTTGGAGAGGATGTGGAGAAATAGGAACACTTTTACACTGTTGGTGGGATTGTAAACTAGTTCAACCATTATGGAAAACAGTATGGCAATTCCTCAAGGATCTAGAACTAGATGTACCATATGACCCAGCCATCCCACTACTGGGTATATACCCAAAGGATTATAAATTATTCTACTACAAAGACACATGCACACGTATGTTTATTGTGGCACTATTCACAATAGCAAAGACTTGGAATCAACCCAAATGTCCATCTGTGACAGACTGGATTAAGAAAATGTGGCACATATACACCATGGAATACTATGCAGCCATAAAAAAGGATGAGTTTGCGTCCTTTGTAGGGACATGGATGCAGCTGGAAACCATCATTCTTAGCAAACTATCACAAGAACAGAAAACCAAACACTACATGTTCTCACTCATAGGTGGGAACTGAACAATGAGATCACTTGGACTCGGGAAGGGGAACATCACACACTGGGGCCTATCATGGGGTGGGCGGAGGGGGGAGGGATTGCATTGTGGTGTTATACATGATATAAATGATGAATTGATGGGTGCTGATGATTTGATGTGTGCAGCACACCAACATTGCACAAATATGCATATGTAACAAACCTGCACGTTAGGCACATGTACCCTAGAACTTAAAGTATAATAATAATAATTTTTAAAAAACTGAATCACTTCAAATAAAAACTAGAAAGAAGTTATTTGTGAAACTGCTTTGTGATGTGTTGACTCATATCAGAGTGTTAAAACTTTATTTCAGCAGGTTGGAAACACTCTATTGCAGAATCAGAGAAGGGACATTTGAGAGCCCATTGAGGCCTATGGTAAAAAAAATGGAATATACCCAGAAAAAAAGAAGAAAGAAGCAGTAGGTGAAACTGCTTGGTGATGTGTGGATTATACTTAGAGGATTAACCGTTCTTTTGATTCATCAGGTTGGAAACACTCTTTTTATACAATCTGCAAGGGGACATTTGGGAGCCCATTGAGGCCTACTGCGAAAAACCAAGTATCCACAGATAAAAACTAAGAAACTATCTGTGAAACTCCTTTGTGAAGGGTGGATTTATCTCACAGAAGTAAACCTTTCTTTTGATTCAGCATGTTGGAAAAACTCTTCTTGTAGAAACGGTAAAGGAATATTTGGAAGCCCATTGAGGCCTATGGTGAAAACCCAAACATTCCCAGATGAAAACTAGAAAGAAACTATCTGTCAAACTACTTTCCGATGTGTGGATTCATCTAACCCAGTTAAGCCCTTCTTTTGATTCAGCAGCTTGGAAACACTTTTTTGTAGAATCTGTGAAGGGACATTTGAGAGCCCATTGAGGCCTTGAGTGAAAAGCAGAATGTTCCCAGATATAAATTAGAAAGAAGCTATCTATGAAACTGATTTCTGGTATGTGGATTCAATGCACAAAGTTAAACCTTTCTTTTATTCAGCAGGTTGAAAACATCTTTTTGTAGAATCTGTGAAGGGACAATTGGAAGCCCATTGAGGCCTATTGTGAAAATTGAATATTCCCAGGAAAAAAAAAAAAAAAAAAAACTAGAGAGAAGCTATCTATGAAACTGCTTTCTGATGTCTGGATTCATTTTACAGTGTTAAACCTCTGTTTTCTCAGCAGGTCGGAAGCACTCTTTTTGTAGAATCTGAGAAGGGATATTTGGGAACCCATTGAGGCCTACTATGAAAACCAAATATGCCCAGATAAAAACTAAGAAGAAGGTATCTGTGAAACTGTTTTGTGATTTGTGGATTCATATCACAGAGAGTTAACCTTCTTTTTATTCAGCAGGTTTTAAGCATTCTTCTTGTAGGATCTGTGAAGGACATTTGGGAGCTGTTTGAGGCGTATCGTGAAAAACTGAATATCCCCTGATAAAACTAGAAAGAAATTATCTGTAAAACTGCTTTCTGATGTGTGGTTTCATCTCAGAGTTAAACATTTCTGTTAGTTCAGTAGGTTGGAAACATTTTTCTTTTTCTTTTTATTATACTTTAGTTCTAGGTACATGTGCATAACGTTATTCATGTAACTCCCCAATGCATCCCTCTTCCATGATAGGCCCTGTGTGATGTTCCCCTTCCCGAGTCCAAGTGATCTCATTGTTCAGTTCCCACCTATGAGTGAGAACATGCGGTGTTTGGTTTTCTCTTCTTGTGATAGTTTGCTAAGAATGATGGTTTCCAGCTGCATCCATGTCCCTACAAAGGACGCAAACTCATCCTTTTTGATGGCTGCATAGTATTCCATGGTGTAATGTGCACATTTCTAATCCAGTCTGTCACAGATGGACATTTGGGTTGATCCAAGTCTTGCTATTGTGAATAGTGCCGCAATAAACATACGTGTGCATGGAAACATTTTTCTTGTAGAAACTCTGATGGAACATTTGGAGCCCATTGAGGCCTATGTGAAAAACTGAGTATCTCCAAATTAAAACTACAAAGAAGTTATCTGTGAAACTGGTTTCTGATGTGTAGATTCATCTCATAGAGTTAAACCTTCCTTTTGATTCAGGAGGTTGAAATCACTCTTCTTGTAGAATCTACAAAGAGACATTCAGGAGCTGATTGAGGCCTCTGGTGAAAACTGAATATCCTCAGATAAAAACTAGAAAAAAGCTCTCTGTGAAAGTCCTTTGTGATGTGTGGATTTATCTCACAAAATTAAACCGTTCTTTTGATTCAACAGCTTGGAAACACTTTTTTTATAGGATCTGCAAATGGACATTTGAGAGCCCATTGAGGTCTATCTGTGAAACTGTTTTTGGATTAGTGGAATCAATTCACAGTGTTTAACCTTTCCTTTATTCAGCAGCCTCTAAACACTCTTTTTGTAGAACCTGGGAATGGACATTGTGAGCCCATGGAGGCCTATAGTGAGAAACCGAGTATCCACAGATAAAAACTAGAAGAAGCTATCTGTGAGACTGATGCATTATGTGTGGATTCATCTCACAATGTTAAACCATTCCTTTTATTCAGCAAGTTGGAAACACTCCCCTTGTAGTATCGGTGAAGGGACATTTGGGACCCCATTGAAGCCTACTATGAAAAACCGAGCATCCCCAGATAAATAGTAGACAGAGGCTATCTGTGAAACTGCTTGGTGCTGTGTGGATTCATCTCAGAGAGATAAACCTTTCTTTTGATTACAGGTGGAAAACACTCTTCTTGTAGTATCTGTGAATGGACATTTGAGAGCCTATTGAGGCCTATGGTGAAAAGTGGAATACCCTCACATAAAAACTAGGAAGAAGCTATCTGTGAAACTACTTTGTGATGTCTGCACTCATCTCAATGTGTTAAACGTTTCTTTTGTTTCAGCAGGTTGGAAACACTCTTTTTGTAGAATCTGAGAAAAGATATTTGGGAGCTCTTTGAGGCCTACCGTAAAAAAACAATTATTTCCAGATGAAAATTCAGAAGAAGGTATCTGTGAAACTGCTTTCTGATGTGTGGCTTCATCTGACAGAGTTAAACCTTTCTTTTGATTCATCACGTTGGAAATACGCTTCTTGTGGAAACTGCAAAGGACACTTGGGAGCTCTTTGAGGCCTGTGGTGGAAAACCAAATATCCTCAGCTATAAAGTAGGCAGAAGCTATATGTGAAACTGCTTTCTGATGTACGGATTCATCTCACAGAGTTAAACCTTTTTTTGGATCCAGAAGGTTGGAAACACTGTTCTTATAGAATCTGTGAATGTACATTTGGGGTCTAATTCAAGCCTATGGTAAAAAGCAGAATATCCTCAGGTAAAAACCAGAAAAAATCTATCTGTGAAACTGCTTTGTGAAGTGTGGATTCATCTCACAGAGTTAAACCTTTCTCTTCATTCAGCAGATTGGAAACAATCTTCTTGTAGAATCTGCCAAGGGACATTACGGAGCACATTGAGGGCTATGGTGAAAAATCAAATATTCCCAAATAAAAACTAGAAAGAACATATCTGTGAAACTGCTTTGTGATGTGTGGATTCATCTCACAGAGTTGAATATTTCTTTTGATTCAGCAGGTTGGAAATGCGCTTCTTGTAGAAACTGCAAGGGACACTTGGGAGCTCTTTGAGGCCTATGGTGGAAAACCGAATATCGTCAGCTATAAAGTAGACAGAAGCTATATGTGAAACTGCTTTCTGATGTACGGATTTATCTCACAGAGTTAAACCGTTTTTTGGATCCAGAAGGTTGGAAACACTGTTCTTATAGAATCTGTGAATGTACATTTGGGGTCTAATTCAAGCCTATGGTAAAAAGCAGAATATCCTTAGATAAAAACCAGAAAAAAGCTAACTGTGAAACTGCTTTGTGAAGTTTGGATTCATCTTACAGAGTTAAACCTTTGTCTTGATTCAGTAGGTTGGAAACAATCTTCTTGTAGGATTGCCAAGGGACATTACAGAGCACATCAAGGGCTATGGTGAAAAATCAAATATCCCCAAATAAAAACTAGAAAGAAGATATCTGTGAAACTGCTTTGTGATGTGTGGATTCATCTCACAGAGTTGAACCTTTCTTTTAATTCATCAGGTTGGAAAAACTCTTCTTGTAGAAACTGCAATTTGACATTTGGGAGCCCATTGAGGCTTTATATAAGAACTAGAAAGTAGCTATTTTCTCTATCTGTGAAACTGCTTTGTTGTGTGTAGATTAATCTCACAGAATTGAAACTTTCTTTCATCCAGCAGGTTGGAAATACTCTTCTTATAGAATTGGCTATGGGATATTTGGGACCCCATGGAGGCTGTGAAAAATAGAATATCCCCAGATAAAAACTAAAGAGAAGCTATCTCTGAAACTGCTTTGTGAATTGTGGGTTCAACTCACAGAGTTAAACCTTTCTTTTAATTCAGGAGGTTGGAAATGCTCTTTTTGTAGTATCTGCTCATGAACATTTGGGAGTCTATTGAGTCTATGAACATTGGGAGTCTATCTGTGAATTTGCTTTCTGATGCGTGGATTCATCCAACAGAGGTAAACCTTTCTTTTGTTTTAGAAGGTTGTAAACACGCTTGTAGAATCTGCCAAGGGAAATGTAAATTTTGGAGCCCATTGAGGCCAATGGTAAAACTAAAATATCCCCAGATATAAATTAGAAATAAGCTATCTGTCAAACTTTTTCTGATGTGTGATTTCATCTCACAGAGTTAAATCTTTCTTTTGATTCAGCAAGTTGGAAACACTTGTCTTGTTGTATCTGCAACTGGACATTTGGAGCCTATAGAGGCCTATGGAGAAAAACTGAACATCCTCAGATACAAATTAGAAAGAAGCTATCGATGAAACTGTTTTGTGATGTGTGGATTCATCTCAAAGTGTTAAACCTTTCTTTTGTTTCAGCAGTTGGCAACACTCTTCTTGTAGAATCTGCAAAGGGATATTTGGGAGCCCATTGAGGCCTATGGTGAAAAACCGAATATCCTCAGATAGAAAGTAGAAAGAAGCTATCTGTGAAATGGCTTGGTGATATCTGGATTCATCTCACAAAGTTAACCATTCTTTTGATTCAGCAAGTTGGGTATGCTCTTTTTGTAGAATCTGTGAAAGGATATTTTAAGCCCATTGAGGCCTACTGTGAAAAACTGAATATCCCCAGATAAAAACTAAGAAGAAACCATTTGCAAAACTGCTTTATGAAATATGGATTCACCTCACAGAGTTATACCTTTCTTTTGATTCAGAAGATTGGAAAAACTTCTTGAAGTATCTGCTAATGGACATTTGGAGCCTATTGAGGCCTACGGTGAAAAACCGAATGTCCTCAGATAAAACTACAATGAAGCTATCTGTAAAACTACTTTTTGATGTGAGGATTCGTCTCACAGAGTTAAACCTTTCTTTTGATTCAGGAGGTTGCAAACACTTTTCTTTTTTTTTTTTTTTTTGAAAAGAGATTTAAGAATTAATAGCTTTTACTGTTTTTTCTTATTTCAGTAACAATACAGGTTCATTGTAGATAATTTATAAATTGCAAATAATAAAAGCAAATCACAATGGTACAATTCAGACATTATATGGTTGACAGGTTAGTATGTCTTTCTACACACTTTTCACATTCATTTCCTGACATTTTAGCATTGTTAATATTTTCTTTCCTTGGTGCTGAATTTAACTCGACACTAGACCTACCAGGCATTTTGGGGACTGGTGCTTGCTGTGGAGAAAAGCTTCAGAGAATGCTGAATTGTCATCCATCAGCCACTGTGCACTGCTGCCCCTCTGGGTTTCATTACTTTGAGATCTGCTCTGATGCAAAAGATTTTGCAGAGGTTTTACATCTTCTGTCTCCTTCAGTTGCTCTGGGATTTTTTTTTTTATTATTATACTTCAAGTTCTAGGGTACATGTGCACAATGTGCAGGTTTGTTACATATGTATACTTGTGCCATGTTGGTGTGCTGCACCCATCAACCCGTCAGCACCCATCAACTCGTCATTTACATCAGGTATGATTCCCAATGCCATCCCTCCCCACCCCCCATAATAGGCCCTGGTGTGTGATGTTCCCCTTCCAGAGTCCAAGTGATCTCATTGTTCAATTCCCACCTATGAGTGAGAACATGCAGGGAAACTCTCTTCTTGTAGTATCAGCAAAGGGATATTTGGGAGCCAATAAGATCTATGGTAAAAACACAGAATATCCTCAGATAAATCTAGAAAGAAGCTATCTGTGGAACTGCTTTGTAATGTGTGAATTCATCTGACAAAGTTAAACCTTTCCTTTGATTAAGAAGGTTGGAAAAACTCTTCGTGTAGTATCTGTGAAAGGATATTTGGGAGTCCATTGAGACCTACTGTGAAAAACTGAATATGATCAGATAAAAACTAGAAATAATCCATCTGTGAAAATGATTTCTGATACGTGGATTCATCTCACAAAATCAAACCTTTCTTTTGTTTCAGCAAATTGGAAACACTCTTCTTGTAGGATCTGTGAAAGGTCATTTGGGGCCAATTAAGGCCTACAGTAAAAAATAAAATGTCCTCAGATAAAAACTACAAAGAAGCTATCTGTGAAACTGCTCTTGGTGTGTAGATTCACCTCAGAGTGTTAAATCTTTCTTTTGATTCACCATGTTGGAAACACTTTTCTTGTAGAATCTGCAAAGGGAGAATTCAAAGCCCATTTAGGTCTGCTATGAAAAACAGAATATTTCCAGATACAAACTAAAAAGAAGCTACCTGTGAAACTGCTTTGTGATGTGTAGATTCATCTCACAGAGTTAAACCTTTATTTTGATTCAGCAGGTTGTTAACACTCTTCTTTTGAAATCTGCAAAGGGACACTTAGGAGACACTTTTCTTGTAGTATCTGTGAATGGATTTTTGGGAGGCTATTGAAGCCTATGGTGAAAAACCAAATATCTTCAGATAAACAGTAAATAGAAGCTATCTGTGAAACCACTTTTTGATGTGGTTTCTTACAACTTTAAGACTTTAAGTCATCTTACAACTTTAAACCTTTCTTTTATTTCAGCAGGTTGAAAATACTCTTCCTGTAGAAGTTGCAAAAGGACATTTCAGAGACTTTTGAAGTCTATGGTGAAAATTGAATATCCCCTGACAAATACTAGAAGGAAGCTATCTGTGAAACTGCTTTGTGATGTGTGGATTCATCTCACAAAGTGAAACCATTCTTTTGATTCAGCAGATTGAAAACACTCTTTTTGTAGAGTCTGCAAAGGGACATTTGGAAGCCCATTGAGGTTTACTATGAAAACCCAAATATTCCCAGATAAAAACTAAGAAGAAGCTATCTGTGAAACTCCTTTTGTTGTGTGGATTCATCTCACAAAGGTGAACTTTTCTGTTGATTTGTAAGGTTGGTAACACTCTTCTTGTAGAATCTGCACTAAGACATTTGAGAGCCCATTAAGGACTGTGATGAAAACTGAATATCCCCAGATAAAAACTAGAAAGTAGCTATTTGTGAAACTACTCTCTTATGTTTAGATTCATCTCACAGAGATAAACCTTTCTTTTAATTCAGAAGGTGGTAAATACTCTTCTGTAGAATCTGTGAAGGGACATTTAGTAGCTTTTTGAAGCCTATGGTGAAAAACTGAATATCCCTAGATAAAATCTAAGAAGAAGCTAGCTGTGAAACTGCTCTGTGATATGTGGCTTTACATCAGAGTGATAAACCTTTCTTTTATTTCAGCAGGTTGGAAACACTCTTCTTGCAGAATCTGCAAAGGTACATTTTAAAGGCCAGTGAGATTTATGGTGAAAAGCAAAATATCCCCACATAAAAAATAGAAAGAAGTTATCTGTGAAAGTGCTTTGTGATGTGTGGGTTCATCTCACAGAGTAAAACCATTCTTTTGATTCAGAAGCTTGGAAACACTCTTTTTATAGAATCTGCACTGGGATGTTTGAGAGCCCATTGAGGCCTATAAAGAAAAATAGAATATCCTCAGATAAAAACTAGAAAGATGCTATCTGTGAAACTGCTTTGTAATATGTGGATTCATCTCAATGTGTTAAAGCTTTCTTTTGTTTCAGCAGGTTGGAAACATTCTTCCTGTAAAATCTGTGGAGGGACAGTTTTGAGTCCATTGAGGCCTACGTTGAAAAACAAAATATCCCCAGATGAAAACTAAACAGAACCTATTTGTGAAACTGCTTTCTGATGTGTGGATTCATCTCACAGAATTAAACCTTTCCTTTGATTCGGCATGTTCTACAAACTTTTCAAGTAGTATCTGTGAATGAACATTTGGGAGCCTATTGTGGCCTATGGTGAAAAACGAAATATCCTCAGATAAAATATAGAAAGAAACTATCTGTGAAACTGCTTTGTGATGTGTGGATTCATCTCACAGAGATAAAGCATTCTTTTGATTCAGCAGTTTAAAAACACTTTTTGTAGAATATGTGAAGGGACATTTGAGAGCCCATTTATTTCTACTGTGAAAAACCGAATATCCCCAGATAAAAACTATGAAGAAGCTATCCCTGAAACTGCTTTGTGCTGTGTGGATTCATCCCACAGAGTTAAAACTTCCTTTGATTCAGCAGGCAGGAAAATCTCTTCTTGTAGAATCTATGAAGGGACATTTTGAAGCCCATTGAAACCTACAGTGAAAAACCAAATATCCCCAGATAAAAACTAGACAGAAGCTATCTGTGAAACTGCTATCTGATGGGTGGATTCATCTCACAAAATTAAATTTTTCCTTTGAATCAGCAGGTTGGAAACACTTTCTTGTAGTATCTGCGAATGGACATTTGAAAGCCTATTGTGTCTTATGGAGAAAAACAAAATATCCCCAGATAAAAACTAGAAAGACGCTATCTGTGAAACTGCTTTGTGATGTGTGGCTTAATCTCACAGAGTACAACCATTCTTTAGATTCAGCAGCTTGGAAACCCTCTTTTTATAGAATCGGCAAATGGACATTGGGGAGTCCATTGAGGCCTATAAAGAAAAAATTAATATCCTGAGATAAAAACTAAAAAAAACATTAGTGAAACTGTTTTGTGATATGTGAATTCATCTCATGTGTTAAACCTTTCTTTTGTGTCAGCAGTTTGGAAGCACTCTTGTTGTAGGATCTGCAAAGGAATGTTTGGGAGCCCATTGAGGCCTACTGTGAAAACAGAATATCCCCAGATAAAAACTAAGAAGAAGCTATCTGTAAACTACTTTGTGATGTGTGGATTCATCTCACAGTGTTAAAATTTCTTTTGTTTCAGCAAATTGGAAAAGCTCTTCTTGTTGAATCTGTGAAAGGACATTTGGGGGCCGATTGAGGCCTATGGTGAAAAACGGAATATCCCCAGGTAAAAACTAGAAAGAAGGTACCTGTGAAACTGCTTTCAGATGTGTGGATTCATCTCACAGAGTTTAACCATTCTTTTGATTTGGTAGATTGGAAACACTCTTTGTAGAATCTGAGAAGGGACATTTGGAAGGCCATTAAGTCCTATGGTGAAAACCCGCATATCCACATAAAAACTAAGAAGCAATCTGTTAAACTACTTTGTGATGTGTGGATTCATCTCACATAAGTAAACATTTGTTTTGATTCAGCAAGTTTGAAACACTCTTCTTGTAGTATACGTGAGTGGACATTTGGGAGCCTCTTGAGGCCTATGGTGAAAAACCAAATATCCTGATATTAACTAGAAAGAAGGCATCTGGGAAACTGCATTGTGATGTGTGGATTCATCCCACAGTGTTAAACATTTCTTTTATTTTAGCAGTTTGGAAAAATCTCTTTTTGTAGAACCTGTGAAGGAAATTTTGAGAGACAATTGAGGCCTGTGGTGAAAAACAGAATATCCTTAGAAAAAAACTAGAAAGAAGCTATCTGTGAAATTGCTTTGTGATATGTGAATTCATCACATACTGTTAAAACATTCTTTTAATTCAGCAGGTTGGAAACACTCTTTTTGTAGAATCTGCGAAGGGGCAATTTGGAGCCCATTGTGGTTTAATGTGAGAAACAGAATATCTCCAGATAAATGCTAAGAGGAAACTATCTGTGAAAGTAATTTGTGATGTGTGGATTCATCTCACAGTGTTAAAATTTCTTCTGTTTCAGCAAATTGGAAAAACTCTTCTTGTTGAATCTGTGAAAGGACATTTGGGGGTCATTGAGACCTATGGTGAAAAATGGAATATCCCCAGATAAACACCAGAAAGAAGTTGCCTGTGAAACTACTTTGTGATTTGTGGATTCATTTCACAGAAATAAACCATTCTTTTGATTCAGCAGTTTGGAAACACTCTTTGTAGAATCTGTGAGAGACCATTTTTTAACCCATTGAGGCCTACTATGAAAAACCAAATATTCCCACACAAAAACTGAGAAGCTATGTGTGAAACTGCTTTGTGATGTGTGGATTCATCCTACGGAGTTAAACCTTTCATTTGATTAAGCAGATTAGGAACACTTCTCTTGTAGAATCTATGAAGGGACATTTGGGAGCCCATTGAGACCAATGGTGAAAAATTGAATATACCCAGATAAAGACTAGACAGAAGCTTTCTGTCAAACTGCTTCCTGACATCTGGATTCATCTCAAGGATTTAAATTTTTTCCTTGATTCAGTAGGTTGGAAACACTATTCTTGAAGTATCTGCAAATGGACATTTGGGAGGCTATTGTGGCCTATGTGAAAAACCAAATATCCTCAGATAAAAACTGGAAAGAAGCTATCTATGAAACTGCTTTTTGATCTGTGGATTCATCTCACAGTGTTAAATCTTTCTTTATTTCCACAGATTGGAAACACTCTTCTTGTAGCTTCTACAAAAATACATTTGGGAGACCATAGAAGCACATGGAGAAAAATTGAATATCAACAGAGAAAAACTAAGAAGAATCTATTTGTGAAACTGCTTTCTGATGTGTGGATTCATCTCACAGAGTTATAACTGTTTTTTTGATTTAACAAGTTAGAATCATTCTTCTTGTAGAACATGTGAGGGGACTTTTGGGAGCCCATTGCGGCCTATGGTGAAAAACCGAATACCTCCACATAAAAAATAGAAAGAAATTATCTGTGAAATTGCTTTGTGGTATGTAGATTCATCTCACAGAGTTCAACCTTTCTTTTGATTCAGCAGATTGGAAACACTCTTCTTGTAGAACCTGTGAAGGGACATTTGGGGGTTCCTTGGGGCCTAATATGAAAAACTGAATATCCTCAGATAAAAACTAGAAAGAAGCTATCTCTGAAACTAATTTGTGATATGTGGATTCATCTCACAGAGTTGAACATTTCTTTTTATTCAGCAGGTTTTAAAACGCTCCCCTTGTAGAATCTGTGATGGGACATATTGGAGCCCATTGAGCACTATGGTGAAAAACTGAATATCCACAGATCAAAACTAGAAAGAAGTTATGTGTGAAACTGCTTTCCGATGTGTGGATTCATCTCACGGAATTAAACCTTTCATTTGATTCAGCATCTTGGAAAGACTGTTCATGTAGTATCCACAAATGGACATTTGGTAGCCTATTTTGACTTATGGTATGAAATACCAAATATCCTCAGATGAAAACCAGAAAAAGATACCTGTTAAACTGCTTTCTGATGTATGGATTCATCTCACAGTGTTAAAGCTTACTTTTGTTTCAGCACATTGGAAACTCTCTTCTTATAGCATCTGCAAAAAGACATTTGAAAGACCGCTGAGGCCTATGGTGAAAAACGAACATTGACAGATACAAACTAGAAAGAAGCTACCTGTGAAACTGCTTTTCAACGTGTGAATTCATCTCACAGAGTTAAACTTTTTTTTTTTTTTGATTTAGCAAATTAGAAACCTTCTTCTTGTAGAATCTGTGAAGGGACATTTTAGAATCCATTGCAGCCAATTGTGAAAAACGGAATATTCTCTGATAAAAACTGAGAAAAGCTATCTGTGAAACTGCTTTGTGAGGTGTAGAATACACTAAAAGATCTAAACCTTTCTTTTGATTCACCAAGTTAGAAACACTGTTGTAGTTGAATCTGCAAAAGGGCATTTTGGTGGCCACTGTGGTCAAAGGTGAAAAACCAAATATCCTTAGGTGAGACCCAGATAGAAGCTATCTGTGAAACTGCTTTTTGTTGTGTGGTTTCATTTCACAGTTACATTTTTCTTTTAATTGAACAGGTTGGAAACACTTTTTTTGTGAAATCTGGGAAGGGATATTGGGGAGACCATTGAGGCCTATGGTGAAAAACCACATATCCCCAGATAAAAACTAAGAAGTTATCTGTGAAACTGCTTTGTGGTGTGTGGATTCATCTCACAGAGTTAAACCATTCTTTTGATTCAGCTGGTTGGAAACACTTTTTGTAGGATCTGTGAAGGGACATTTGGAAGCCCAATGAAACCTACTGTGAAAAAATAAATATCCTTAGATTAAAAACTAAGAAGAAGCTATCTGTGAAATTACTTTATGACATGTGGATTCATCTCGCAGAGTTAAACCTTTCTTTTGATTCAGCAGGTTGGAAACACTCTTCTTGTAAAATCTGCAAAAGAACATTTGGGGGCCCATTGAGACCTAAGGTGAAAAACAGAAAATCCCCAGACAAAAACTACAAAGAAGCTACCTGTGAAACTGCCTTGTGATGTGTGGATTCATCTAACAGAGTTAAACTATTCTTCTGACTCAGCAGGTTGGAAAACCTCTTCTTGTAGAATCTGTGAAGGGATATTTGGGAGTCCATTGTGG